>NW_010545346.1:10119-63525 GCF_000687285.1 Phaethon lepturus
TGCGGCCCCCTGTGCTGCAGCAGTGAAAGAACCGCTGGTTCCTGGACTTCCCTTGACTTGGGCGAAAGTACTTTGCTTGTCTGTGCTTACATGGGCTAGTGTCACATCAAGAGAAATGATGGCAATGTCAAAAAGGGATTTGTGGTGCCTCTTGGCAGCTTTGTACTCTCTCCTGCTGCTATAATTAGCTGATCTGAGCAGTTGCCAAGGACCACGTAATAGGAAGTTCAAATGAAAATAAATATATTTTTACCTCTGCTGCATACAAAACCACTGTGAGTAGCTGCCCAAGCAGCTCTCACTGCATGGCAGGTTCTTCTTCATCAAGGACTCAGCCAAGGTTTTTCTCATGAGTTAGACATCCCAATTCTTGCAGCCTGAAGCTACTGCAGATACTGGTACCAGTGCATGACTCCCCTTAATCAAGTCAGTCCCGTCCTTTCACCATCTGTTTCCACTTCTTCATACAGACATTGTAGAAAACACAGATCAAACTTGAGTGCAATCCAGAGCAACCTCCAGTTCTATTTCAGAAAGCCAAATAAAAATTTCAAGAAAATGTGGTGCTGCTGAGGCGCTATTTGCAGTTTTTTGGCAAAAGGTGATGTTACCTTTGAATGGTTTCCTGTGCAAGGCTAACTGAAGATAGGCAGGGAAACCAAGAACTTGTGCGGGGACAGCAACTCTGTTGACATGCCCTAAGCACAACCAGACTGTTTTCAGTCCCACAATTGTCATACATGTATGCTGACCAACAAGTAATAGTGGCAGTGAAACAGCCACAAGATCTATTTCTTCTTTCAGCATAACAGATGCCCTTCATCTTAGTAAGGAGCCACTTCAGGAGACTTATGGGAAGAGGTGTCCACAGCACCACACATTTAGGGAAACAGTTGTGAAATTGCTAGGTGCTCCTGGAAATAGTCTGGAAGATTTCCATACAGCAAGTGTGGCTTCCCAAATTATTCTGATGGACACTGTCTTCCTAAACCCATGCTAACTGGCATGGTAATGGTAAATGAAATGGTAAAGTCAGCACCTACTAGCTTCCAAAATCACCACCATGTATTCTTGCTAATCTGGTAATGATTATCCTAGATTTGGCTGTAATCAGAATTTTAACTGGCTGATACCTGTTTGGCCAGCCACAAGTCCAACATAATTACACATCACATAGCCTAAGATTATTAATTTCATGAGGTAAGTAGTGTATTTACACAAACATACCATTTCCATTAAAATATGTCAAGAAACAGTAATGCTGATATAACATGATGACACTGCTACAGGGTAGGAAGAAAAATACTGTTTCCAGTTGCACCTATAAAAAGTGTTAAGCTCAAGGTTTTAGAATGATGGATCTGTCTTAAAGTCTGTTCTTAAGCATTCTGTTAACTTGGTCTAATTGAACTGAGTCATAAAACATTGGGAGAGGTAATTATGTTCTGGTGAAAAATCTAGACATTGAAGGTAATCATCACTTGTAGGACTCAGGACCAGAACCGAGGGAAAGAAGTTAGGTTAACAGCTTTTTTTCTGTATTTAATTGTATTTTTGATGCTCAAAGATGAGGGACTTCTTAATTTAGTACCTTGTCTGAAGGGTTTGAGAAACACTGACACAGATTTTAATCTGACCTTTTACATTGCTAGTGTGATTCTCATTTTTACTACTCAAGAACTAAACAAAATTGAATATCAAAATACAAAACCATAGCTATCAAACTATATTTTACAAAGTGAGTGTTGCTGTATTATTTTATGCTTGATACTTGTTTTTACAACAAACAGGGAAGTTATTTTCATTTGCTTGCTTTTTGCAGAATTCATTGTATTTAATCTATAATATAAAATACTGTACAACTTACAATAAAAGTTAGCTTTAAATATATTTATCATCAAAAGGTAGTTCTTTCTACTATTCCAGAATGTATATAATCTGTATTTATAATGCGGACCATGATCTATTTAATGAGCAGGGCAAAACAGGGTTAAACCACTTGATTGACAGGGTAAATCAAATCATTACAGGAATTCAAGACCAGGACTGCATTTGCTTCCTGGCAGGAAGTCTGCAAGTGATATGCTGACTGTATTTTTCTTACTTTGATGACAATGTGCACTTCATTTTGCATTAAACTTCAGTCTTTTGTAAAAAAACACAAAGAACCTAGATCCCAATTTATTTTCATTGACCTCTTCTTTCCACAAATAAAGCATTGCTGTGTCAAGCTCTCTAATCAGAAATCCAACGTTTGCTACAGAAAAAGTCTGTGCATTGTGTGATGAGAAATTTATGTTAAATGCCTGTAAAGCTCTAGATACGTGTTTATATTAATTCAATATCTTATGTATTTTCAGGAAATTTTTTCAATATCCTTGTATTACATAAGGTTCCAGAAGTCATTGTGAAGGCTGTTAAAACATATCCTGAAAATGCAAAGTTACAAGCTGCAGCTCTCAGTTGTTTAGCTTTTCTAAGTGAGTAAATCTCTTCCTAAATACATAAATAAATTACTTCGTTAATTTTTTTATGCTGGTAATTTTCTGTAATCATTTTGAACTCCATTTCTTTAACATGAAAGCCTCAAGCATGATAGCTTTGACAGAGCTAGATTTCCTACCTGCTTACAGTTTGTTACCTTACTATGGCTGTGTTTATATCATATGCCCAACATTTTCAGTGTTGGTAAGTTATGTTGACAGGTCTTAACAAAGCAACCTGTTTATTCATAGGCAAATATTGCATAATCCCTACTTAACATAAAATGTCTAGAGATAACAACACTAATTTGATGCTGTGTTTGCCATGTATGACAGTACTTATTATACTGTGGCAGTTGATAGCAACACCAAATCAATGCTTGTGCTTGAGTTCTGAAATGAATTAAAAGATTTAAAACTTTTCCTTGAGTATACCCCCAGGTATTATTTTGAAACAGAAGTTAGTTAGCAAGTGGCAAAAAGCAGGGATTTGATCCTCTTAGTCTTTGAGTAATTGTGCCATACAAAAGTCAGTAGAAATGCTGTTTTAGAGTCCCCAAAACAGCAAAGAATAGAAATCAGACTACACTCCAGTGAGCCTCAGATATTATGGTCAGTGTTGATACCTTTTTTTCCCCGAAATGCTGAAAAATCACAGGTATAAAATTATTTCTTTTAAATTCTATTGTACTTTCTGGGACCAGCTCTCTCTCTCTTAGCAACTGCAATTTGTATTTCATTTTTTAATGGCACTGCTTCAGACTGTAGATGGCTCTGTGGTAAGTGGTTATGTGCAAATGAATCACATTTATATTTTATGTCTGTGGTATTCTGTATGTAAGTACACAACAAAGAAAAGTATGTGCATGTCTTTTTCAGAGCCTGAGCATTGACTGATCTGTAACTATGTACCTAATTTACTACACTATGATGAAGGTTTTTAGTCCTTCTATAATGTTAAAGACATTTTTCAAATCTGTCATAGACTTTAAGTCAATAGACTTCTCCTCCCCAACGATAGGCTAATCCTCCCAGTGATTTTCGCACATAGGCAGTGTGAATACCTTCATGAGTACATGAAGGTTAAGACTTGTGTTTTGTTTTTCACAATAAGAATTAATTGTAAATAATTTATATTTCAAGCTGAAACAATATTCTTAAACCGAGACTTAGAGGAAAGAAAAGAAGAGGAAGAGGAAGAAAAATTATGCTGGTTGGAAGCGTGTTACAGAGCGCTAGAACTACACCGAAAAAACACCGATGTGCTGGTGAGAATTTCTGGATGATGGGGGCGTGTGGAAGGACTGCATTATGCATTAAATAAAATGTTTAGCAGCATCATTTTCTGCCATGTATCCTTGGGCAAACAAGGCCTTAAAGACTGGATTAGACTTAGAATAAATCTTACCTTTCTTGCCTTTTCTTATCTTTGTTCACCTCAACAGGTTTCAGTTACTCGTTTGGATCAAATGTAGGTAGTTAAGATGAGACCTGTTACCTGAAAATTTGGCCATCCAAATGTTTACATAGCTCCTCTGTGTACAGTAGCAAAACACAGGCCCATCAACGGAAGAATTAATCTTAGTCTAAAATAAGTGTCAAAATGTAGATCAAATAATGAGAATGCGACACACATTTGTAACTCAGGCTTATCCCAGCTATAACGAATGTGACAGTCCACACCTTGTTGTATTTCTACATAAAGCACCTTGTACCTTTGTCATGGACTGAAAAACAGTTAAACTATTTAAATTTTTTCATGTATTTTTGATATTCTAAAGGTGTATTTTCTTAATCCTTTTGTCTCCTCTTGGTTTATATTTAGGAGGCTGCATGCTGGGCTTTGAAAAATCTGTTTCTGTATCAACACAACCTTCATGAGAAGATTGGAGATGGAGATAATCAGTCAGTGCTAATATCTTGAACTGCATTTTTGGAAAAGAAGAAAATGAAAGCCTATTATTAGGCCATTTTGGGTCTCATGTTCCAATTATTTTTATTTTTCTTTCTTGTTTTCAATATGGTGAAATGCATGGTGATCAACCACACTTGGGAAAGTTTTTTTCTTGAAAAGTGTGCTCACCTTGACTCAGGCAAAATTGCTAGTGTTTTATTAAAGGGTCAGAACACACTCTAATAGGGCTAATTTTTACAGCTCAAAAGGAATTTCTTCTTCAGTTGCAACAAGGATAGGGAGGATTAAAGAATGTAAAAGTAGGGAAAATAGGGAAGATTAAGATATCTAGCACGTAAGAGGTATGGAAAAGCAGTGCTCATTTTCCCACAAATCAGATAAAAGGGCATAGTAGAAGGGGTGCTGCCTCATATGGGAGAACCTAGGCATGGGTAAGACACAGACTTAAATTTTACTTAAACTATTTCTCAGACTTGCTTAAAATTTTAATCATACAAATTTTAGTAATCCTGTTTTGTACCCCTTCTGGACCTCAAGACACTTGGAAAGCATGGTTCCAAGTGAATTCAGAGAGATTCAGAGTAGGCTAATATGCATAGTTTGCAAAGGACTTTCTGTCTGCTGTTGCTCTGGAAAAATATTAGAAGCCATGTACAATCATCTGAAAATTTAATTATGTCGCTTAATACCTTTTTAGGAAACTGAACTACAGTTATGAAGTAACTGCTGTAATATGATCAATGTGCAGTGATTTGTTTCTCTCTGTGAAAGGTTCCCAATAGACAGAGCAGTGATGCTCTCCATGCTGATGCACTCCTCTTCAAAAGAAGTGTTTCAGGCAGCTGCTAGTACCTTGGCAATTTTGTCACAACAAAATGGTAAGGAAATTTAATTATCATTACTTTCTAATTCATCAGAAAGTTATTGCTGTAATATTAAAGAATATTTAGTGTGCTATTGTATGAATGAAATATTGTCTGTGATTAGAATACTATGCAGTTGTGTTTAGTAGGAAGTTTATTTCTTGGTTTGAAAAAGCTATTGTTTACTATTATCAAAGAGAGTATGTGGATGTAAAGAGCTTTTTGCCAGTTTATGTGTTGCAATGCTATTTTTTGGAGCAGGAGAGGTGAAAAGAATGTGTTCTCTTTGTATGCTTGTTTAAATATTTATCATATGTTTGAATTTTGTCAAGAGCAGCATTTGCTGAAACGCACATGAATAAGGATTGCAGCCCAACAAATACCATTTTCTTGCTTAACACAGGGGATTTGAACAGTCCTGTTGACTTCAGTGAATCAAATCATGTGTAGAAAGTTAAGCATGTATTATGTACTGTTATGCAGTTCTGAAGACTGCTTTAGTCCTGATTGTGTCCCTAACATGGCTTCGTACCTTTTTTCAATTTGCAGACCCCCTCAAAGTTTTTCAGTGGAGATGTGGACCACTGGGTAGAGTATTTAAGCTTACTGACAGTTGGCCTGCTTTTATTAGATACCTTTCCCAGAACCCTTTGAAATGCTTATGGACCTCAAGTTGTTTGTAGACTGCACATTGAAAACCACTGGCTAGATAGGAAGATAAAGACTAGCAGTTAATTACTATTCTCTAGGTGAGCAAGCATTATTTTATCACTAGGTTACTGAGCCATCCAGGTACATAAAAGCTAACAATGAAAAAGTGTTACAGTTATTTATGAGCTAAATATGTATCTAAATCAAGAAATAGATCTCATAAATGTATGCATACTGTTATCATATATTATACCAGATACTTCTACAGTATGTTACTGACAAGTGGGCCTCTGATTCCCATCAGAAATCTAAAGTAAATTTTTATTTTTGTCTTTTTTTTTTTCTTGTTTTTTTTACCCCTAAGTCATAGAATCATAGAATAGTTTGGGTTGGAAGGGACTTTCAAAGGTCTTCTAGTCCAAGCGCCCTGCAATGGGCTTACACCAGAAATGATAGACATAAAGAAGCTTAGTAAAACACTCTGTCACAATGCAATATTGCTTGAATTAACCATTTGAAATGGATGTACTGAACTGGGAATGACAAGAATTGGTTGTAGTTACCATGATAAGGTAGAATATTTTTTAAGTGTTCTGAGTTCCAATTGTAGCTACAACATGTGCTTTGGTGTTTGAATTTTTAAAAAAATGAATTAACAAAGGTAAATAGAGTGAATAAATAGAATTTCTTTTTTGTAGCCTTGTTTTGGAAGATAGAAGGCTTTTTGAAAGTTTTAAATTCTAGCTTTCCTACATGATAACAGAGTGCAATTAAAAGGAAGCATTGTTTAAGAATAAACATTTTTGAAATAAAACAGTACATTCACTTTCCCTTAAGTTAATTTTCTGTAAGTAAAAATAGCAGATGTATTTAAACTTACTAGGCATTCAGGAATTATAATGCATTTGATTAAGCTACGAAAACAGAAGTCAGCTTCAGCTCAAATTGTTTCCCATTCTGATTTATACTTTTATAATGTGTTTTGGGGGAGGAAAAAGGTAGAAAAAAGGGGGGAAAAGTTAGCAGTTCTGTTGTTCCTGAGAACTATACATAAAGAGAGAGATTTACTTATAAGATGCTTGCTATTTTGTGTTGTAGTAAACATTAGGAAGACACTTTTGGCTAAAGGAATACACATGAATATTTTGGATATAATGAGGAAACATCCACATTCTCCTGAAGTGGTTGAAAGAGCTTGCAGAATTCTGAATCATGTTTTCGAAGGAAGGTAATATACTTAGAAATACATGGCAACTTCTAAAGTGAAGGTTTATGAGATTCAGTGCTCTAACTGATTACATTTCAATTATTGACTGTTTCATTGATATTAAAATTGACCATAGGCTGACAGCCCTCTTCAAGACATGGAATTTTCTAAGCCCTGTAGTCAAATTCCCTGTTGGATATATGTAGGGAGCTGCATGTTCTTCCCTTCCCTTCCATTCTTGAGCAGTGAGGTTTGAATATAGACTATCGCTAGGTGGTCTCCCCTCCTGGTAGCCACACTGAATTCCATTGAGAGCTGAGAAATTTCCCTCAATATTAACTCTGATTATTAAAATACAATTGTTTAATGTTCCTTTTGGGTTGGCTTTTGCAAATGCTCTAGAACATGACCGGAAAACAAACTTGTGATTTATAAATACTGATATACAGGGTAGGAACATGATTCCAAGTGTTTTTCCAAGTTTTTCTAGCCTTCCCTGAAACCTTCATGTATACTAAGCAGTCTGTGAAAAAATGACAGACTTAAGATATAGTCACAGAATTTCTTATGAATAATTTCATTCTATAAAGAAGAAAATCTCAAAACTTCCAATAAACATGTTCACAGGAATAAAAAGTATTATAAAATGAAAGAAGAAAATAACTGTAAAAGTGAATTAGTGGCCTTTGGTTACTGTCATTTCTAGGAATGCTAATGACATTGAGATTTTTTTTTTTCTTCAAGATTAGAACCTAACATGATTGATATTTTTCTGTTTATTCTCCAAGTATCTGATAATTTATCCATAGTTTATGGCAATTGCAGAGCACTGGATTAAGGAAGATGTATCTTTGCACATATCTGAACTGGAATCAAAGTGAAATATGTGAATCCACCACTCACGCTGAATGAAATACTATACTCTCTGTGTATCACTGTTCTGGACTGGATTGAAAATTACCTCTCAATAGTCTAAAGTGGAATTAATTACATAGACTGAATTCATGGAATGCCATTAAAATATATTTTATACATTTATATAATATATAATTATAATTATATAATAATATACTTAATTTAATTTAATAATATATGTAAATGATATATGAAGAAAAGTAACATAGTTTAATTTATATTTCATAGCTCAAACCAGATTTACAATGTTTTAAAGCAATATCACATAGTGTTAAATAAGGAAGCAAATGCATGTAAAATTTAGAAATGCATTATTTTTATTTATTTTATAAACAATATTTTCAGTTTCCTTCATCTGGATATAATGACAGTAGCTGCATCAGAAGTTGTAAAAGCCATGAGGAAACATGAAAAATCACTCTGTGTACAACTGGAAGCACTTCGAGTCCTTTTACACTTTATGATGCCCGGTAAGTCACCCAAAAATATAATCGGTGAGGCGTCATACACCAAATCAGAGAATAGAATTAGTTAGCTGGGTTTTAGTCTTTCTTATCTAATGAGACAGCCTTTAATGAGACTTCAGAACATTTCATAAATTTTCAGAAACTCAGAAAACTGCTGATTTCCCCTTGATTTCATCAGTGAAGAGTTAGTTTCCTTAATTCAGGGAATGGGTGTGGAGCTATCACTGTGGTTGTATATTTTCATCATAGATGATACCCTTTCAGTGAGAGCAAATGGTGATAATGACATCAACATTGTTGTACTACAAGATGCAATTGTTTTAATAGTGTCTCTTGGAAGGAACGTAAAAATTGGACCTCTGACACCAAAAAATAAGAGACAGTGATTTAACGATATGAAATATACTATTATATACTATTTTATACAGAAAGGAAGAAGCCAAACTGACTAGCTTAGAAATTCCTTTCCAAAAAAAAACTCTTTAAAGGCAATCTACAGTGGGAAAAATATGTTCGTTGTTAGTTCTGTACCTTTAATAGCATTTGGGGAAAGTTTTAACTCTTCTTATCAGTTTACTGCTGTACATCCTGTTTTTTCCTCTGATGTTGAATGTGAGAGTACAGATATGCGATACTGGTTTTTTTTTCAGAACATCTTTTTGCAAGTATCTCTCAGCAGTTTTAGTTGAACATTTACAAATCCAATAACTCTGAAATTAGTAATTTGGCTAATATGCAGACTGATTTCAGGTTTTCAGTTTCTTTCTATTCTTTGAATTATAATCCTAATACTTTCCTTTTTTTTCAATAAACAGCAGGATTAAGACTTGACATATATATTCTAACATGTAGGCAAGGTGCTTTTTTTGCCAGTATACTGGATGTGACACCCTTCTAAAGTGTAATCAAACAAAGAGAGCGCCGACTGGATGTTGGAACTTACAGGTTGTCATGGTTTAACCCCAGACGGCAACTAAGCACCATACAGCCACTCACTCACTCCCTGTTGGTGGGTGAGAGAATCAGAAGAGTTAAAGAGAGGAAACTCCTGGGTTGAGATAAAAACAGTTTAATAGTCAAAGCAAAAGCTGCGCACACAAGCAAAGCAAAACAAGGAATTCATTCACCACTCCCCATGGGCAGGCAGGTGTTCAGCCATCTCCAGGGAAGCAGGGCTCCATCATGCGTAATGGTTACTTGGGAAGACAAAATGCCGTAACTCCGAACGTCCCATGCTTCCTTCTTCACCCCTCAGTTTATATACTGAGCATGACATCGTATGGTATGGAATGTTTCCTTTGGCCAGCCTGGGTCAGCTGTCCTGGCTGTGTCCCCTCCCAGTTCCTCATGCACCCCAGCCTCCTCGCTGGCAGCCCAGCATGAGAAGCTGGACAGTCCTTGACTGCTTAGCAACAACCCAAAACACCAGTATGTTATCAACATTATTTTCATCCCAAATCCAAACCACATCACTAGACCACCTATCAGGAAGAAAATTAACTCTGTCCCAGCTGAAACCAGGACACAGGTTAATTAGGGAATAAAAAGTAATTCGTGGGGAAAATAGTAATCGGAACAAATATGAATGCTGAAGTGACTTTGAAAGGATTTCTGGGTACTTTCTGTAGTGCCACTTGACTGCAAGTGCCAACAGCTACAAGAAATGTATATCTGAAAGACTTTCCTATGTTCTTTTATTTGTGCTCACCTTCCACTTATGTCATCTATGGGTAAAATTTGGCCTATGATGTGCTGCCAAGTGAGAAAGGGCAACTAGCTTATAGCTTCTCTATGGTGTCTCCTTTCCAGAAGGAAGAGGCATTCTGAAGCAGGTATCAGGAACATCAAGAAAGCCCATAGCTCAAAAAAGTAATACATCGCAGTGTACCTTAGGCAAAATTCTTTGGCATGATTTTGCATTTTCAGAGTAAGCAGCAAGCAAACATATGGTGAAATAGTCATTTCAAACACACTGTACTCACACTACAATGTAAACCTGGAGGGACTCCAGTCTCTGTAACTACAGCATTCTGAAAATGTCACAAGATCTGAAATATGCCGAGTCAGTTGTTAAAACCTATGGGTTCAATTTTATTGTAATGTTGGGTTAATAATACTCGATTAACACTTGGGAGAATATTAAATCTGTTCTTCTGAGGAAGACTGTTTTTCATTGTTGCAGATACAAAGAATGAACACCAGAACGGTTCTTCCAGAGATGTGGGAGATGCTGCTTTTGCACTTACATTAAAAGTCATTAAAAGCCAGTGTCTGTTGGAGGGAACTCATTCGTTGGTGCTTAATGCTTTGAACAGGGTATAGTTAAAGCTTTATTCTAATTAATTTTGTTACTGTTTTAGACTTGCAATGGTCAATCATTTGTAAGTTTTAGTTCCACATTGATTCTCCTATTGATTTGATAGAATTAATCTTAACTCCTGAGTTTCATCTATCATTTGGGGTTTCTTCTTACTTTGTTCCGGATGGAGTTAGATACTTTATACAGTAACTCTAAAGGTTATTTATAAAAACAAGGCTAATTTTTTTTCAAGCATATAGTTTATTTGTGTTTTTTCATAGACTAGTTTATACATGAAAAGTGTCCTCATGCCTACACCTCAACTACTAAAGAAATGAGTGGTTCTTCAATATGGCTTTCATGGGTACATACTCCTTTGCTTTCAACAGAACAGTGTTTCTCAGTTGTCTCCATTCTTTTCACTGTTCAATTCTATAACTTTTTCCAGCCACTGAAAAACAGAATGATCGCTGTGCCTTGAAGGGCAAGCTGAAAATTGAAAGGCTGGAGCAGACCGCACTGGGCACTTTGCACAGCAAACCTTAAATCCTAGTGATAGGAAAGGTTTAACTTCATAGCCTTCCTGAAGAATCCCACCTCTACAAGATTTACAAGGTTCACATGACCACATAGAAAATGGATGTAGCAATTCATGATTTTTAGAAGTCCTGCAACAATTTTAGGCTTGCCAAACACCTTCGGTCAAGGAAATTTGTGTCTCTTGCATTCATTATGAAAGTCAGAGCAAATAATGTATCAGCAGAAGAGTGCTACAGTGTCTAAAGGATGTTTCTTGACCTGAAGATATAGGATATAGGAGTTAACAAGGGAGGCAAAATAATTTTTACTTCAGAATGTATTACAGTCTCCACTGCTTTGTGACCATCCTGATTGCTTTTTCTGACCCAGCTGGTTTATGTTTTGGGATACTACCATACCAACCAGAAGGGCTAGAAATTAACATATTTTAATGAAAAACTAGAGAAAGGAATAAAGAAGAAGATGGGCATGACCTCACTGAAATAATTTTACAGATTTGCAAGTCACTGTGACAGCTATGCATATTTTCAGATCTAGGCCTTATCTAGGTTTCTTCCATCTAGAAGTGGGGCAAAATTGGGAAAAATAATCACAAATAACCTATTGAATTGCTATTTAACTAAACCTAAGCTTTTAAAACCTTGATGGGCTGTGGTAATAGGTATGTTGCTTCATATTTTTTTCTTTTTGTATTTTTTCAGTTGCCACCATGTTTATCATGTGCCAATTCTCAAAGAACCCAATTTTTGTTCCTTTTTATCCACAAAGGAAGTCCATTTTTTCACTCTCCTTGTCCTAGTAAAATGGTGTGAACTTGTGAATGTTTGTACTGAAACTTTGAGGGGGAAAAAACCCCACTCTCCATTAGAAAACAAGCTAGGGAATATTTTCAGGATCAAAGGTGAAAATCTGGGGAGGTTATGAGTGGCTGAAATTGATGACTGAAAAGGAAACCTTTTGAAATTGTGATTATTGTTGTTTATTGTCATATCAGCTGTAATTTTACATACTTCAAGAATAACAATTGCTTGTTCTTAAAGAGACACTTTAAGAACAAGCAACTCTTCTGTTGCCATTGTAAGCAGAACAAACTTGATCTGATTTTATATTCATTTCTCCATTAGTTTATTGGAAATCCTAGCATTCAGAAGTGTGGATTAAAACTACTTGCTTCTGTAGCTGAGTGCACTGGTGCGCTAGAAATTTTAACCCAGCAAGGAGCTACTGACACTGTGCTTCATACCTTACAGATGTATCCAGGCGAACAAGGTAGGGAAGGTATTTTGTTACTTGAGTGTGAATGATGTAGTAGGAGGGACTGATCAAGCAGAGAAGCTGTAACCTATCTATTACACTCTTTTGTACTGGATGTGATGTAGGTTACATGGCAAGAAAAGGCTGCAGCACCGCATAGTCCTCAGGTTCATCCACTTTGTAGTTATGCCTTATGCCTGGCCCTATAGTAGCTTATGCAAATAACTCTCTGGAACCTTAGTAATATAACACTACTTAGGTCATGGGCTTATTCTACTCAAAATGTATGAATAATCAACATTATTAATCTTTCTTTTTTTCTTCTAGACATACAGTGTTTGGGTTTGAGTCTTCTACGCTCTTTGATTACCAGAAAGAGTTTGTGTATTGCAACTATGCATGTCTTGTCAACAGTTCTGGTTTCTACTCTGCGACGATTTAAAGACGTTACTGAAATCCAGATGCATGTATGTATTATTTCTACGTACAAAGACGAAAGTGAAAGGCAAAACCTTAGAAGATTTTTTTAACGTAGTTATATTTGAAGTATAATTCCCTATTTTAACTACTTCATTCTGATTTTATTGCAATTACTAGATTAGTATAAGCCTTTATAATTAAACCAGTATGGCTGCTGGAGAGATGTTTTTTTTGGAGGCATATATTCAATCCAGAATATGTAAGCGTAGGTTTAGGTGTTTACCTAAGACTTCTGACATCTGCAAGCTAGAACAAATTTCTCAGTCATGGTCCATCATTCAGTCAATCTATAATCATTTAATGAAATAACCGTCATTATACTATTGATTGCCCATGTTTGACAATTAATAGAAAATAACTTAGGTCGCAGCCCTGTCACCAACACTAAGCTTAGTGTAGGAATGCTGTATTTAAGAAGAATATTACTGGAATATTGTGTCAGACTTTGGATCTACTTGTGAATATGGAAGGAGAGTTCTTACTCTGTCTGCAAACACACATTCCACCCTCCTTGTGTGAAAGTTCTGTTTCCTCTGCTTCAGAAGCTTTCCCTGTTTATTGCCAGTTTCATTTTTCTAGCAGAATGGAGCTTGCCTGTGAGATCAGCTTCCTGTGAGAGTTTCTGTACTTCTGTTTCAGATCAATATGAAAATATCACAAGTACAGCCTCTCTTCTTTACTGCCGTCTTTTCCCCAACCCTTCCAAGTTTCGCTTAGCAACCAGTGTAGAGAGAAATCAAAATAGTGTGGTGGAATGAGGAAGTTACTTAAAGTTATTTAGTCTCAATTAGGTTTGAACAGGGAGTCCATAATTTACCCAGCTCACCCTTCTACGTGAACTGTACTTGCAGAATCACAGGATAATTTTGTATTTCTTTTTAGTTTGTAGAAGAAACCTGTTAAGTTTTTCGTTTAGCCTTTATATTTTTTTCAAATTCAAGGATTACAGAGCAACACATTGGGACAGGGGATGCATCTTCATCCCATATCCTTAGGAGATTGTTTCCTCTGTATGTTTTCAGGAAATCACAAGTACATTTGTCACTGCCAGGCAGGATGTTGTCAGATATTATGGTGCATAATTTGTCTTTTCAAAGTGTCAGTTAATGTCTGTTTAAGTGGTCAGCTAAACAAACACGAAACTGCAGCTATATAAACACAGAGACACCAGGTATTTCTACCTTCTCTCCTGATCTTCTCTAATTTGTGAATTATTGCATCTTTAAAAGGAAGACAAAAAAATTTAAAGCATTTATCTTCTGGTTGAAATTTGATTTTTTTACACAACCTGTTTTAAAATTACACTTTTTAACACTGCACTTATTTCAGTCTTCTCATTGTGTCCTTAGGGATTTCATGCAATCTTGTCAATTCTTGGTTTGTCACCTTGTTTTGCAAAGCTGCTGGTACATGAATCATTTGATGCAGTCATTTTCTACCAGATGTCTATGTGTTTCACTGACCAGCGAGATCGACAGGTATCTTCTCTCTTTTGACAGCTCCACAGCTGAAAAGTTTTGGTGCTTTTCTTGTCCTAACTTTGATTGTTTGTCTTCCCATTCAGTTTCAAAGCCTGTGTTGTAAATGTTTTGCTAAAATAGCTGAAAACGATGATTTAAAAAACATGATGCTGGAAAAAGCATGTATTGAGTACAATAGTATTATGGCTGAATGTTTACTTCTACTGGGAGCTGATATTAATAAGAAGACAAAGACAAACTCTTTGATCTATCAGGTAATATGTGGAAATATATAGTTTTATTGCTTTAAAATTTGTGCTTTTGTTTCCTTTCACTTTTCATGTAAACATATATTTGGCAGAACACAGCAGCAATACCCAGTACAATCTAACTGTGACCTGAGTGGTGTTAACAACCCATTGCTACTCATGATGACTTCAGGCTCACCCTGATGTTCATTGAAACACATTTCATTTTATTGAAGCTCATAGTGTCACTGTCACCTAGAATGTGCCCACACTGCCAGTTTAGTTCTGATGCAGGTCACTTTAAAGTCCATGCTTTCTGATTGTTTACCCTGTTCACATGCAAACCTGGTTTCAATCAAGTACTGACTTAGCCTTAACTTTAGAGTATTTTTGAGGAAGAAGACTTAAGCCCAACGTTTGCGAACTCCCAGTCATTTTTTCTGAATTAATCAGGCATAGATGGCATCAAGCCCATTAGAGCCCAGTTCATCAACTGATATTCCAAATTCATCTCTTTCCAAGCTCTGTGTGGCTGAAGTAGAGATGGACCAGCAGACAGCCCTGTCCATACATAGGTTTCAGTGTGCTTAGTCCCACTCTATTCTAGACCTGCAAAGAAGCCTGCCCTGGAATGGTGTTTTTTTTTAACTTTGTGTTGTACTTAAAGCTGAACGTAGTCACCAGTTTTTGTGCTGATTTAACTGTTACGGTTAGAGTTCTGACTTTTTATCAACACAGCAAAAGTAATATAACATCTTGAAATGCCTGCAGTCACATTAGCTGCAAAGAGCTTTCTCCAGACAGTGGCCACATCCAGAGCATCAACTGTTTGAAATACATTGACGTCTTAAATAAGGCCATAGGCAAACGTCCCATCTGGATTCAGCCATGCCATCAGCACTTACAAGTGCTCCTTGCTAAATGTGACTGCCTTGAAAATTTTTTTTTGAGAAACGGTATGTATGAGCACTTCTTAACTTTGCTTCAGTATCAAAGTTTTAAATGGTCTGAGAGAACCCCACCAGTACTGCCTGGAGTGAATTAGGAAGTGTTAACTTCTTCTGGCAGAGCTGGCTGGGTGATAAAGCACAGCTGAGTTTGGAACCGACCATCCATCCATGGAGTCTGAGGTAGGCAAATCAGTATTAGAAAACCACAATGGAAGTATGGAAGTAACTGGAAATATTTCTAAAAAATATTTATAATATTCACCATCAACACTGCTCTGTGTACCAATGTGGGCTGAGAGATAAGGACTGAAGCTGACTGAAGCCAGTGGACCTGAGCTCCCTAGCACTAGGCAAGGCTTGATGAGTCTCACCATCGTTGCCTGTTCATCTGATATCCAGATGACATGGCAAAATAACCCCTAAGTGTCTTTTTTTCCACTGAACAGATGAGTAAGTGGAGTTACCATAGACCGCATGCAGTAACCAAACTACATAAATTACCATTCATTTTTTCCTGGTGATTGTGTGCACTTAGGGCACAAATTGCAATTACAGAACTCAGGCATTTGTTATATTTTGGGGAAAGACTTCATGAAAATGGGAGTTTTCATGATGCCTTAGGCAGGCTCTGAGGGGTATGAAATTGTGTAACTGAAAAAGAGACGTGATCCTAAAATACAGTAAATCAGAATCTGAGACAAGTCTCTTAATGCAGTCTGAGCTGTTGTTTGAGTGCCTTACATAAACTTTTTCATTCCTTTTTTCTGTTAGGTTTGTGAGAAAGGGAATAATCCTAAATTGGTGGAATTGCTATTAGCCAATGGTGCTCGAGAGCAGGATGTTCGGAGTGCTTTAACCATCAGTATAAAGAGAGGAGATAGCCAAATCATCAGCTTGCTCTTAAAGAAGCTTAGCCTTGATGTTGCCAACAGTAGTATATGTCTTGGCGGATTTGGTATTGGGAGACTAGAACCCTCCTGGCTCATTCCTTTGTTCCCAGATAAACTTACTCCATTAAGAAAACAAAGTGAGTATATATAGAATTTGCTATATAAAATGTGTCATCTCTTGATGGTACTATGTAAGTGTTCTAGATCAAGACCTTCAGCTGCGGATCTGTTCATAGCATTCAGCTGGTTTTCAAGCCAAACCTTGAAAATAAATCAAGTTATTTCTGTTATTTTTTGTAAACTATTTGGATTTCTTTGAGAATATGCCATCTTTTTGGTTTCTTATACATACAGATGCAGGTTCTGCACTGGCAAGAATGGTGCTTAAATTCCAGATGAAGAATATTTCAGAGGATAGATTAAGAGCCTCCTCTGATCTAAACTTCTCTGAAGATGGAGTGGATAAAAACTATGACTGGAATTTCATTTCTGACCCATTAGTGGACAGTGTTTTTCCTTTGAGTGATGATATTGATAGTGAAGGTAATGGTTTTTCTTTTTAATTTTTGTAATCTCAATCTATTGTACCAGGGGTAGACCATAGCCATAAATCATTTGTTTATTTGGATTTGAGATAAAACACTTCCCATCAAAAAAACACTTTTATCTAAAATTTTGTTTGTTGTAGCATTGGAAAATAGTTTATGGTGAGTATGTATGTCCTTTATCTACAAAATTAGGACCTTAAATAATTTTATTCAGTTATCCATTTAAAATTACTTTCTTGTAGAGAGAAAGAGTGGGATTCATCCAACCCAATTTAGATAGTGACTATTTTGATCTCTGCTGCTGAGCTATTCTCTTATGCTGCCTCTATAGTCAATAGCAAAAAGCAAGTGCTTCAAGAACACAGTTTGTCTCATCATGAAGTCAGGTGTACTGTGATGTAGAATCCCCATTCCCTGGGTTGTCTATAAAAAAAGTGCACACAGCTAAGTCTGGTATAGACTTATATACTATATTGTTAACTTATATACTATATTATTAACAAATAAAGTGGGTGAAACAAGCCTATCCCAAATATGTCTAATTGATTAGAAAGTGTAAATGACAAGTCTATGTTCAGTTCAACATCATTTTCAGTAAACATGTCAGGAAATCTGAATGCCTTCAACTTACGAAAATCAGCATTTCTGTCTATAATACCAGTAACTTAATAATAAGGGTAAGTGACCTTTTTATTGTTCAGATGTCACTGTTGTTTTAGAACTGTTGGATACTTAAAATCATCACAGATGAAGAATTTGAATTTTGGAATCAGAGGATCCTAAGGAATTTTTTCAGTTCTGTTTTGTTCTTTTCTTTTACATCAGTCAGCACCATTTTTAGTTTCTGTAGGACTATCTCTGCAGCACACATATATAATACGTACTATTTGTTGTTCCACATAGAAGAGTTGTTGTCATACATAAATTATGGTAAAAAAAATACAGATTTTGCTAATAGCAGTGATTTTAGAAGTTCTAAAAGTAGCTTTGAGAAGAGCAACACTAAATGGGTCCAGATAACCCTAAATCACCAAAGCCAGAGTGGGATTTGATGTTTCATTCTCAATGAATGTGGGAGTGCAAATTTATCTATTAAAATACAAACTTTTTATTTTTTAAAAAGTTATTTACACTGCAGTAGCACAAAGATGTGTTACAAAACATGTATAATAATCCCAACCTGCTGGAAATTTTAAATTATAATGCATCAATATAACAAGCTGCAGGTCATATTTGGAGCATGTCATGTTAGTATGGCCTACATACTCTAAAACACATTGGCACCATTCTTGGCCTACTGCACACACAATTAACCAGTGGGATCCTGCCAGTATTGATGCTTTTGAAACGTATCTCTCCTTTGTATGTCAGCATCTGTATTGCAGTTGAATTCTAAGCCTCATCTTCAAATACATTTTCTCACTTACTTGTCCTCCTGTGTTATTGTTTTTTACTAGGAAGTGAAGGTTCACTTTTTACAAAAAAGAAGTCCAATTCTATTGCAGTTGCTGATTTATATGGTAGGGAAATGGCATTTCAAAGAGGTTCTCCTACTTTGCCGCGACATTCCTACTCTGTGGTAAGTCAGATCCTTATTCATTCCAGGCTTCTTAGAAGTCCATCTGTGTTGCCTACTGCAAAATTGTTAATAATCAAGTGTTAGGAAAGGTCATGTAACCATATGGGCTCTTATCTTACTGTTGCCATTTAATATTTCCTTCTATGACTGCAGTTACTGTGCTCCAGATGACTGTACGGATGAGAGCTTATTTCAGCAAAAATTTATGGTCACTAAAAAGTACATGTTCTTGTGAATTGCTCAAATTTCTGGTCTGATGTTCAAATGCAGATAGAGAAACTGTGGACCTATTCACAAAGACTTAACTACCCCTTAGTGAAGCTAATCTTCAGAGTGCCACTGCGATCAATGAAGACAGACCAATTCCATAAGAAGACATGAAAGGACAAATCGGTGGAATCAAAGTCAGGTTCCTTTGAAAGAAGCTTGTCTCTTTCCATTGACTGTAACGGGAAACTGGAGAGACTGGCTTCCCTAGAGAAAGTTATTTTTTGTAATATCCTGCTCCATCCCACCCTAGTGAAAGTCATTTTAGCTTGCCAAAAAATGCACTACTTCCATTGCACTTTAAATCTACTTTTCTTTCATATTGCATGGATCAGTAAGTTTTAAAAAGATGTGACCTATTGTTATTTTTAGTTGAAACGTACAGTTTCTTTGTGTTCCCCCTGGAAGTCTTGATAGAAAGAAACCACAATGAAAAGAAATTTACTGAATTCAGATCATTTTAGATATCTGCACATGTCCGTAACTGGTTTTTGTTCTCTTCTGGGATTTTCCAGGGACCTGGCTCAGATTATGAACCATTAATGAAACAAAGAAGAAAATTCTTCCCTTCAGATGAATCCACCAGTAAGTAAACTGTACAATTTAACACCTATAACAGATTTTTCATCCTTAATGCTTTCATAGACATAGCATGTGAAAATTTTAGTCAGATTATATATTTGTTTGCAGAGAGGAGGATATATTTTGGAAATACTATAGTGGTGTATGAATAAAGCATATATAGGGAATTCTTTTTTTACTGGGCTTCACAAATAATCTATGTAGAATTAAACATGCAATGAAATTTCATGAGTGCCCTTATTAACTTTCAAAAGCTACTTCTGTTGCGCAGTGCATAAGCATCCATCTCTTCTCTACTGTCTTACAAATTTCTGTCTCTTAATAGAAGTCTTCATGGATTTGGATCTTAACCAATATCCAAACATTCACTGTCTTCTGCATCTTTAGATCCCAAGTTGATTGATCTTAATTTTAATTATGTGATAAATGAAATCATGCTATTTTTCCCATGTTTTTGTTTTAATAGAAGGTATCTCAAAATTTTCACCACATATGAGACCATCAGACAGTCTTTCTTCATTGATCTCAGAGAAAGAATATATTAAATCACTAGATCTTTCATCAAATGAGCTGGAGAACATTGATGCCATCAGCCAGAATAGCAGCTTAACTAGTCATCTGGAACATCTTGAGAAACTGGAGCTCCACCAAAATGCTCTTACAAACATTCCAGAACAACTGTGTGAAGTAATCCTGCATAATTTTATGTAATACAAGTTGAGATCAGTTACAATAGTTTGTCTCTAACAATGTAGCCATAACAATACTACTCATGAATGTGGGTGTATGTTTTTGCATGCTTCATACATTCACTCAATTTTCATTCAGTGAATTTATGTTCAGCTAGAAATAAAAGTATTTTTATGGAACTGTTCTAAGTCATTTACTGCAGAGAACTGCATTAGGACATGTTAGGTTGAGTAACATAATAACGTAAATGGAACCGAGAACTGCAGGCAATTCATATCTCTTAAATTTTATGAAACTGAGCTAATTAATTTTGAATAATGCTGTATATTTTATTCTGTAATAGAAATATTATGGGTTGCATTGGTATGATTGCTATTTTCTGTTATTTTTCCTAGTGATAGAAATAAAAGTAAATTAATAAATTGTGTTAAATATCATTCAATTTAAAACCTGTAATTTCATATTTTCATTTAACTTTTTAAAAACAAATTATCCTTTTCTTTCAGAATTTGAAATGCTTGACTTACTTGGATTTGCATAGTAACAGATTTACTTCTTTTCCAACTTATTTACTGAAAATGAATTGTATTGCAAATCTTGATATCTCTCGAAATGACATTGGACCTTCCTTTGCTGTGGATCCATACCTCAGATGTCCAACTCTAAAGCAACTTAATCTGTCATACAATCAGCTGGTGTGCACTCCTGAATTTCTTACAAATGTTGCTGAAAATCTGGAACAGCTGTTGCTAGAAGGGTGAGTAGCATTAGTAAATGGACTGTAGCATAACAAATATGGCAGAAAATAATGTATTTGTCATCCAGAATCATGACTGTTATAGCATGGAAAGGATTGTTTAGCGAGCAGTGAAACACTGACATAATCTTCTAAATGTGTAAATTGCTGCAATTTTCAGTGTTGTATTATAAAGCACATGAGAATATCTGTGGGCCTTGATAGAATCTAATGCATTGCAGTTTCAGTAACATACTAACAATGTTGTAGTTCAGTGTTTTTCTACTGCCATGCTATTCATGCACAGGACTGTCTGTGTTGTCTAACATATTCAACTACGTTTTCTGTGTACAGAAATAAGATGGTGATATTTTTTACTCAGACGTTCGCACAGAATAAAGATAACAACATATGTAACTAAAGCAAGCAGTATTAAATCTATGAATCGAATTTACAAAAGCAATATTTTAAATTAAAAATCCTGTTGCATTTCTTTATTAGCTTTATCTTGAACTTTATTAGCAATGTTAGCCTTGCAAAACAGTGCTGCATGGCTCTTTTATCTAAGTATTTTCAGGATCTTTGTGTCTTTCTCTTTCTGGTGTTCTTCACAGAATATATTGTTTGTAACATTATATACTCATCCTGGATTGTATCCCCTATATGGAATTCCATTCTTTTTTTTTTTTTTTTTTTTAGATTAATAGTCATTCTGTGATTATAAACCTGCAAACACGTATCTTTAGTAAACAGAACTACTCACAAATGCAACAGTCCTCTTTGTGTGGACTTGAGCTGCAGTATGTAATCAGGAGATGACACCTTGTAGTACATTCTGACATTTGCTCTTTAAATTAACTAAAACAATCTTAACATCATAGAATCATTAAGGTTGGAAAAGACCTCTAAGATCATCAAGTCCAACCGTCAACCCAACACCACCACGCCTACGAAACTATCAGTCATGTTATTCCATGCTGCCACATGTGCCAGTATTTTTGATGACTGGTCAGTCTTTATATAGATAAAAGTCTTATTTTTTGTTTACCAGTGTAAGGATAGCATTGTCAGATCAATAGTCTTTACTTTTAGCTAATTGTTTCTGAATAAAACATGGATTTTTTTTCTTCATGTTATCATAGGAACAAAATTTCATGCTTATGTTCACCCATGTGCTTGAAAGAACTGAAAATTTTAAACATTAGTAAGAACAATATTTCATCCCTTGCTGAGAATGTCTTCATGGGCTGTACAAAACTGGAGCAGTTCAACGCCAGGATGAATGCTCTTGGTAAGTATCTGTGAAAATAGGATCCACCTTCTGGAAACTATTCCAAGTCACAAAAATTCTCAACCCACTAGCATTTGGAGTCTTGGGAGAACAGAAAAGGAGAACACCACATAATATGCTTGTCCTTGTTTATACAGTTCCCTATGTATGAACTCTTGATTACTGTTGGAAGCAGTATATTTCCAAAGGGGTTTGATAAATATTTGACCTGACTCAGCGTAACTCATCTTGTTTTTACATTTGTAGTGGGTACCATAAAAATGGTTGAGTGTACCTGGGATCATACATACTGTTAGGGAAGGTTCAAGGCAGAGGAAATCATTCAAAGTTAGCTTGCAAATCTAGTACTAATGCAGGTTTAATACTGTACTGAAATACATATCATACAAGCGTCCTGGCTTGTATCAGAAACTGTGGCCAGCAAGACTAGGGAAGTGATTGTCCCCCTGTCCTCAGTACTGGTGAGTCCACCCCTTGAACACTGTGTTCAGTTTTGGGACCCTTACTACAAGAAAGACATTGAGGTGCTGGAGCACGCTGGAGCTTGTCCAAAGAGGGGCAACGAAGCTGGTGAAGGGTCTAGAGCACACGTCTTATGAGGAGCAACTGAGGGAAATCAAGTTGTTCAGTCTGGAGAAAAGGAGGCTGAGGGGAGACCTTACCACTTTCTACAACTACCTGAAAGGAGGTTGTAGTGAGGTAGATGTTGGTCTCTTCTCCCAAGTAACAAGTGATAGGATGAGAAGAAACGACCTCAAGTTGCACCAGGGGAGGTTTATACTGGATATTAGGAAAAATTTCTTCACCAAAAGGATTGTCAGCATTGGAACAAGCTGCCCAGGGAAGTGGGTGAGTCACCTTCCCTGGAGGTATTTAAAAGACGTGTAGATGTGCCACTAAACCATGGTTTAGTGGTGGACTTGGCAGTGTTAGGTTAACAGTTGGACTCGATGATCTTAAAGGTCTTTTCCAACCTAAATGATTCTATGATTTTAAGTATTACCACACTATGTCCAGCATTGTCTTCTGAATAAAATAGAATGTTTGAATCACGTGCCTAAATGCAAATGTCATTTGAGATGCCCTGAAATATCCCACTTGGCTTACAGCTTCTGGTCCAGAAAAAGCCGGTCTTCCATAGCTCTTATGATGTATCTCCAAGGCATGTGCAGATAGCTCAGGTCCCACAGGGCAGATCGCCTTCACTAGAACCCACTGTTTAAGCAACTGAATTGAGTCTACGCTGTGTTTCAGTGACTTAGCATATTTTATGCAAAGGTATCAAAATTAATTTACCTATGAAAAATACAAATTGAGATTTTAATGATACTGCAGGAGCTCATAAGTTACTGTCACAATTTATTTCTATCTTCGAGACATAAAATCTTCCATTTTGAAATTATTGTCTCAGCATTTCAGAAGGTAGCTCTCATACCTGCATTAAACACAACTAACTGAACCATTGGATTCATTTTTATATCCGTAAGACCCATCACTCACTGAGTGAAATACGGGGATGTTATGTGTACTAGCAATACAGTAAAGTGTAAGTAAAATTATTTCAGCATAGAATCGTAGAGTCTTTAGGTTGGAAGGGACCTTTAAAGGTCATCTAGTCCAAGCCCCCTGCAGTGAGCAAGGACATCACCAACTAGACCAGGTTGCTCAGAGCCCAGTCCAACCTGACCTTGAAGGTTTCCAGGGATGGGGCACCTCTCTGGGCAACTTGTGCCAGTGTTTCACTACCTCATTGTGAAACTTCCCTTGTATCTAGTCTAAACCTGCCCTCTTTTAGTTTAAAACCATTACCCCTTGTCCTACCGCAACAGGCCCTGCTAAAAAGTCTGTCTCCATCTTTCTCACAGGCCCCCTTTAAGTACTGGAAGGCTGCAATAAGGTCTCCCTGGAGCCTTCTCTCCTCCAGGCTGAACAACCCCAATTCTCTCAGCCTGTCCTCACAGGAGAGGTGTTTCATTCCTCTGATCATTTTTGTGTCCCTCCTCTGGACCCGCTCCAACAGGTCCATGTCTTTCCTGTGCTGAGGGCTCCAGAGCTGGACACAGGACTCCAGGTGGGGTCTCACCAGAGTGGAGTAGAGGGGCAGAATCCCGTCCCTCAACCTGCTGGCCACGCTGCTTTGGATGCAGCCCACGATATGGTTGGCCTTCTGGGCTACAAGTGCACATTGCCGGCTCCTGTCCAGCTTTTCATCCACCAGTACCGCCAAGTACTATGCCAATATGAGATGAAGTATAGTAGTATGTAATGTAATAAAAGCTGATACATTAAACTTGGGTCTAAACTTCTTTCATTTGGGAGTTTTAAATAAGCTTTAAAAAAAGGATTCAGATTCTGCCTCCGGTAGCTTTTTTTCTTTAACCTTCCTTTTTTTTTAACCTTTTTTTTCTGCTCTAGAAATAATACCTGACTTGTCATCCAGCATAACAAGCTTAAAATTATCCCAAAATCATTTTATTAATGTTCCAGAAGCAATTCTTCTTCTGCCACAGTAAGTTATTATTTTATTTACTGAAGTTAGTGTCAAGTTCTTGATGAAGAAAATCTGATGGCAAGACCTTTGTTAAGCAGAAAATTTTGCATGTTTTACAGATTTTCAGGAAATCTTGTCTAACAGGTTAAATCCAAAACTTAGCAGCTTTTAACTGACAACAAATCAAGTCACATTTTCTTCATTATTTTGAGAAAATCTGTTCCTCAGATTCAGATCATTGTTATTGAAAATACGTTGCTTGACTGCTGAATCTGACAATTCTTGCTGAGAAGACCAGAATGAATTTATTATTTTCTTGAAACCAAGAGCAAAAAGATACTGTCATTTTTTCTTTTTCAAGAAGTTATGCAGAATTTTGCACAAGGCTACCAAGATTAGTTTTTCACTTCCTAAATACCACAAGATACTTATTCTTAAAGGATGACACTTCCCCTTAATGGAGTAGTGATAAAGATGCATGTGACATTTGTTTTGCTATACCTTCAAAGCATTGCTCATGTGAAAATCAGACTTCTGCTTGTTTTTGTAGAAGTTACTGACATATTAACAGGTCACTAGAATCAGATAGTGAGAGGAGTGCTTGGAAGAGATGATCAGATCAGTTATCTGATAGGTGTGGGTAGATGTGAATGCTGATGGCACCATGTGGAGGGCAGATCCACAGATTTGTGAACTTACATTAACCAAATTTACATAGAGCACATCATTATTAACATGATATTACACTGTTTCAGCATGCTAACATTTATATTCACGGCAGCAAATTTAATGGTTGAAAAAGGGGCAACTTTCAAGTCTTACGTCTCCCAGTCCAGACAAATCAATAAGGAGCTGCATGGATTTTTTGCATGTTTCATGCGCCATAGGAACATAAACAATGTATTTCTCCAACAGAGGACTTACAGAAATGAAATGTTCTTTTTTATGTAGTTCCTAAATAAATGTGTAGTTGAACTATATAATTTATGCACATACATATATTTACAAACATATATTCATAGAAACATTCTGATAAAAGGGTAAGGTATCCATACCATCTGATGTTAGTATCCTAAATTAGGAACAAGGAAGAGAGCTGTTCAGATCATCTAGTGAGGCTCCATAGTTTATAACGGGAATCTTGGGTTCTAGAAACCTGATAATACCAGGAAGTTCCCCATTGCTTTTTTTTTTGTTTGAAATTTATAAAAAAGCACATGAAAATACATATTAGTATTATGTGAGATTGCAATTAACTTTTAAAATATATTTATTCTAGTAAGATAGACATTGCACGTAACAGTGTACTCCATAGTCCTGCACTCAGCTGTAACTGGAATCCTGAGCTAAAGTCTATTCTCTCTTACCTGGGTATAAATAAATACTGACTATGTTAACAGTTGAATTACTGAATATTCGTGCTACAGGAGTGTGAACAATATTTTCCTGTGTCTTCTACTAATCTGAGCAGAGCCATGCATGTCTGCAAATCACAGAAGGAAGTGGACTATTATCACAATATGTACACTTCTTTAAAGTGACTCTTTAATTTACTATCTGAAACTTATACACACAGTACAGTGTGGATGTTTATTTTCATGACCAGGCAATTTAATTCACAGACAAATACATTAGAAATATATTATACAGAATCAATCATAGGTGTTTTCTTATAATTTTTTCTGAGGTAGTGAAGACCTACTTACAATATCTTCATTACTTTTGCACGTAAAAGTAATTCTCTTTTCTTCTTCTACCTATATTCCTGTCAAAAAAGTAACTGTTCTGATATCTAACCTGTTTGTTTATTTATTAAAAATTAATACAGCTCCAGTTAATCTCAGTTTTTGGGTTTTTTTTTTATTTGCTAACTTCTCTCTTTTTTATTTTCATGGTTTTAGTTTGCGATCACTAGATTTAAGCCAAAACAAGATCATAAGCCTGCCTGGACCAATGCACTGGAAATCACTAAACTTAAGAGAGCTGTTATTTAATCATAATCAGATAGACGTCTTGGACTTGAGTGAAAAGGCATGTGCATGGTCTAGGCTAGAAAAGCTACACCTGTCCCACAACAAGTTAAAGGAGGTAAAGTGTAAGATTATACCTAAAGAAAATGAAATCTTGTTCAATTGAATGCATTTTTTCAGTGTTCATTTGATTTTCATGTCACCTTTCATATCATTGTAAATTCTATTAGTAAAATGATATGTAAGCACAAATAGTACTTCCTGTGAATGAGAATCACTGTATTCTATTAAGCTTTTTTGTCTGGAATATGTCATATAATCGGTTTGTATAATTAATTCATTATGAGTTCCTTATTAGTGTGAGATATTAGGCCTGTTCATTAAAAAAAGTTAAAACTACGGTGGTAAAAATAATACCTAGTTTTGTTAAATATTTAATGTATTCATGCTCATACTTTTTTTTAATATTTAACTGCCCATTAAATGTTCTTTTATTTAGATTCCTCCCCAGATTGGCTTCCTAGAGAACTTGACTTCTCTGGATGTAAGTCATAATCCCGATTTGAGATTCTTTCCAGATGAAATGGGAAGACTGTCCAAAATCTGGGATCTTCCTTTGGAAGGACTTCATCTTAATTTAGACTTCAAACATGTGGGATGCAAAGCCAGAGACATTATCAGGTTTGTTGCCCTATTATTCTTGAATATTCTTGTTTTTCTTTCTTGGGAGAAGCATTAAGAAAACAACATATCCTTTTGAAAAGGCATGCTGGTTTGTCATATGAAATCTAGCATGCTACATGGAAGATTATCATATTGTATCATATAATATCATATCAACACACAGACATAAAATAGGTTATAGTGATTTAGACTATAATAGTACTACTTCTTGAATTTGGTGTTTCTATAAACCATGCAATAAATGGTACTTGCTGATTATTTCTAATATGTTTCTTGTGTTCCCAAGTGCATTGCACAGAGCACATTTTGGGTAATTACAAAACAAAAAAAGACACATTCTGAATTCAGCTTTAACTTTCAACTCATAAATTAGAATAGACTGTTAAAATCCCAGTAATATAAACAGTTATTGAAAATTTGAAGAAAATGGTGTGGTTTTAGTTTTTCCCTTAGTCTTGAGTTCTGTTGGTATTTTTCTTTATTATACATTCCTATGAGTTCTGCAAATCTTTTTATGACAGATTTCTTCAACAACGACTGAAGAAGGCTGTACCCTATAACAGAATGAAGCTCATGATTGTTGGAAACACTGGCAGTGGGAAAACTACCCTGCTACAACAACTAATGAAATGCAAACGAACAGAATTGGGCCCTCCAAAAGCTACAGTAGGCATTGATGTAAAAGACTGGATCATTCAAGGGAAAGGCAAAATGAAGAAAGAGCTTATATTAAATGTGTGGGATTTTGGAGGTATTTCAAGAGCTTATTGTCTTTTACTATTGTCTTTTCTAACACATTAATGCATTACTTATTCTTACATTCAGCCTGTGAATTTTCGAATTGTGGACAGTAGGATCATGCAAACTTACACCAAAAGTCAAGGGACCAGCTATAAATTAGTAAATTCTGTAAGCTGCCAGCTAATGCCTCAAATTTAATATAAAACCTCAGGAATTTCTCATCATCAGATGTGGTCTGACCACTCGTTTCAACCATAGCATGCTAGAGCTGTCATTTCAGAATAGTAATAAACTGCTTGTAATCACCCAAAGAATCATCTTCCACTCAACCCTGTTTCTCCCTTTTACAGTCTGGGGCTCTCTAGGCTCTACAGTATCACTGTTTCGTTGAGGTCATGGAAAACAAAGCGCTTAGTAGGAGCCTTTGAACTTTGGGCTTTTAGAAAACTTTCTAAGTTTGGGGGACTCCAGAATCACTTCTAAAGTTCAGGGGTATTTTAGGCTATAGAAAAGTTATTTTTAAACATTGGTCAATGATTATTTGAATACAGTCTATATCACGATGGATAAGCACAGAAGAGCAACATTCAAGATGAATATCCAGCTTCAGTTGTGATTTTAAGTGCTTAATCATGTGAACTGAGGAGTCTTATTTTGAAGTTGCTGAAAGGATAGTAGAAAAGGAAGGAAGAAGGAAGGAGTGAGGGAGAAATTCAATACTGGAGTTTTAAAAGAATCATGACCTTTCAAGTTGCCTTTGCCATGACCATGTTTACCCAGTTGTTAAGTCTTACACTTCTTGATATAAAACTAGCTTACATATTTCAACACTACACTTCAGCCAATGAGCTACTAAAGAGTACCTACCTAAAATTCACAGTTATTACAGGTTTCCTGTCAATTTAGATAATTTTCTGTAAGCATTAATTTCATTTGTGGATTAGTGATGTGAGAATAAGTGTTCTGCTGCCTTTTTGTAGTCTGAAAATGTTCAATGAGGGAAGTACTAAACAGTGGAAATTTGTTGTCATTAGGACAAGAAGAGTTCTACAGTACCCATCCTCATTTTATGACCCAAAGAGCTTTATATCTTACTGTTTATGATCTCAGCAAAGGACAAGCAGAGGTGGATGCTATGAAGCCGTGGCTTTTTAACATCAAGGTAAACCATAGATATGTACAGAATGAATTCCATTTTCCAGGGAGCTGTTGGTGAACAATGAATTAACCACAAATATTTTTAGAGAGGGGAAGAGGAAAGAAGCTCTTCAGCAAATAAAAATAGTAAGATGAAACGAGAGCTGAAATACATCATATATTGGATATTAAAATATTTGTAGACATACAAAGATATGATCAGCACCATTTTGTACTTAAAGTGGTACACAGTGACGTGTAAAAGAATAGTTTGTATGTTCTGGCAATATTTTGTATTGACTGATAAAAATAAGAAAGCTGTAGTATTAAAGGGGTGACAAGTTAAACCTGCTTTTTCTTTTACACCTTTGTGAATTTTGGGGAAATGAGAATTTCACTAATTTAAAACTGACTAGATGCAGGTTTGAAATCATGCTGTTAAGTGTATGCTTAGCATCCTATTGTTGATAGGAATGATTCCAGGACTATGGTAGGGAAATTGGTCTGAGAATCTGCCTATACATTTTTCTTATGCTCTAAGTGTTTTATTTTCATTTGATGGAATCACCCCATGGTGAGCATTACTTGTCTTTTCCTTTTGTATGATGGTTAGCCACAGCTGAGCAATGCAATTACATAAAGATTTTGTATACTTATCCTGTTTGTTAAACTTGGTTTTTTCACTCTTTTTACCTTGAGCAGTGGTACAGGTCAGAGGGTTACAGTCATTTTAGTGTTGATGAAGACCATTTCTGATGCATTCTCCTTTGCTATGCAGCACTTGCTGGTGTTTCATTGCTGCACTGTTCCAATGACAACTAGCAGAGTAGCCTTTGCTTTTCCATTTTATTGGGTGTTTTTAATGAAAAATACAGTTTTCCCTCTATTTTTCTGACAATGTTATTAATCTGCAAGGTATGAAATCCAGATCTACACTGCCTCCTTTTAGAAAAAGCTGATTTTTTAATATTTCTCTTCTGAATGTATGTTAAAAATTATGTTTCATATTTATAGACTGATGCATTTTTACTGCCTTATCCAGTCAAGGATATTATATGGGATTGCAGTTTAAACTTACTCTGAATAAAGACATGAAATAGTATTTCAGATTTCAAACTTACTTAAAAGAGGTATATTTAGAGAGGGAGAAGCAGTTGCTTTTTTCATTGTATTGATTGTTTTGACTAAATTGCTCACATTTTATGTGGATATAAAACAATAACATCAACATTCACTATTGAGTTAATTGACTGTATGGATCTTACTAATAGGCTCGAGCTTCAACATCCCCCGTCATTCTTGTTGGCACTCATTTAGATGTTTCTGATGAAATGCAACGTAAGGCTTGCATGACTAAAATTACTAAAGAGCTGTTGAATAAACGAGGCTTCCCAGCAATCCAAGATTATCACTTTGTGAATGCTACAGAAGAATCTGATTCCATTATCAGACTTCGAAAAATCATAATAAAGGAGAGTCTTCACTTCAAGGTAAGCTACATACTGTTCATAATGTTGAAAACATCCTAGTTTGAGTTAAGTAAATACATTTTTAAACATTAATTAACACATAATTAAATGCATTTTTAGTATGATAGCAAACTCATCTTGCCTTCTATAAAATGTTATACACAGCAAAATAATGAAGGAAAATCATGAGGTTTGTTTTCATTTGATTTTCTACCAAAAAAAAAACTTAATAAAAATCTCAACTAAGTTATATTTTCAAGCACTATAGCCATAAAGAGAATATGTAATTGAAAATAGGCCATCTTTTTCTTAGGAAGAAATCTAATCAGCTGGTTTTTGTTGGATGGCAACATGTAATTGCAGTTGTAAGTATTGCAAGATTTCAGGGTACTAGGAAATAAGATTTTGTGATTTCTGAAAGCCACTAATTCTCCATTTACTGATTTCATTTTACATAGTGTGAAACTATTCCTAGAAAGAGGAAAGTGAATTAAAGCAGGAAAAGAAGACCCCTTGGACTGAATGATTCTCCTGAATTGGAGAATCTGCACCTTAGTTCTATTGTCTCCAAAGTCACCCCTGCCACTCATTCCCTGCTATCTCCTTAGCCACAGCATGAAGCTCTAAGTGTGAATGACAAGCATGAAGAGACTAGCCCAGGCATGGAGCTTACAGAAAGACAGGATCCAATCTGTAGGAAAAAGAATATGCATACTTTTATTTTTTCATTTATACAGTGTCAATCAGGTATAGTGTCATAACATTTTAAAGAGAAAAGGTGATGTCCTGTGCTACTGAAGTCAATGGCAGAATTTCATAAATCATAGTAGAGCCCATTTTTTTTCTGAGTTACTGCTCAGAAGATTTTATAGAGCAAATGCTGTATTTATGACCAGCCTCACACTGGTGGTGTTTACAAAGGAGAGAAAGAGGGTGCACAACCCTTGTTTCTCTCTCAGAATCTACCAACTTAGCCACATCCATAATCTCCCTAACTTCATTTCACAGTTCAAGGAATAGCTGACTAGTGCTAAGGGGCAATGCGGTGGCCTATTCAGATGGAATGGATTCATTTCGCTTCTTGTACATCCAGTAGTCATGAATAGAGCTGGTGTTTGTAAAAGTGTATGAAGCCCTATATCCCACCATACTTTTTCAACACTCAGAAGTTCTGCTTTTTGAAAACATTTCACTCTTAGGTACCTAAAAATTGTTCCTGTAACATCCATGTCTCTTGCAACTGTGACTTAAACTGATGTTTTAACTTCTACACAAATGTAAGGTAGGCTGACGGAAAGGAGATCGTTTCCATAAATAATGTAGACATTTTGTGAAAGGAGTGTTACAAGGTACCTGCTTGAAAGTTAGACAAAGTGACTTAAGTATTCAACATTTTGATCAAGTGCTTGGAGTCTTTGAAATTACATGATGTACTAATTACATTTTCACAAGGTACTAATTACGTTTTTGACACATAAAAAAGCCACAGTGTTTAACTTCTTTGAGAGGAAGATCACAAACTAAGAAGCCAATTTGGATATATTGGGAAAATTGTTTCCCATTTCCTCAAAAAAATTACTCGCTCAGCACTCATGGAGAATGAAGAATCCGGTCAGGTACTAGCTAATACTAAAGGTCAAAAGATGTCTCCAGGAAGGAACTTGGGCTCAGGCAACGGGGCAAAACACCCGACTGTTTCCCTTAAGTGTCACTAACCTGGCTAAATTCTTTTCTTCCTCTTCTCTTGTCCACTGTCAGCAGTGGAGACTTTTAATTGAGCTACTACCCTTTTCCTCCCAGTTTATCTAAGGACATGTCTAGAGATATTACAGATTACAAGAGGTATCTTTTGTCAACCTGTGATGTTCATACAGTGAATATTTTCCTTCTACTTCAAATCAAAGCGTCTCTTCTGAGAAGACATAATTTTTTATTTTTTATGCACATGTAATATGGAAATATTTTCTTTGAAGTACTCATTTATAGAAAGACATTCATATTATAATTCTGAAAGAAGAATTAGTTACATCTACTTTTCAGAAGCCATGTTAGTCAACAAATGAGTGTTCTTGTTCCTTCTTGCTGCTACTGTTGAGTGGACATACCCACCTTACATTTTAGTTTTCTTGTCTGCATTTCACATAAATAAATTAATACATTTAAGATTATTATTCCTAATTATACAGATCAGAGATCAACCAGTGGTTGGTCAGCTAATTCCTGACAGCTACCTGGAGCTGGAGAAGAGAATTTTGCTGGAACGTAAAAATGTCCCAATTGAATTTCCTGTGATTGATCAGAAACGCTTACTGGATCTGGTACAAGAAAGCCAGCTACAACTGGATGAAAATGAACTCCCTCATGCAATTCACTTTCTGAATGAATCAGGTAAAATATTATCTTCAATGTACATTTGTTAGCACTTTGTTGCAAATCTGCAGCATTTTTGCTGTATGCATTTTTGAATTTGTGGCAAGGTTGTCACAACGTGTTGAGCTGAAATGCTTAAGCCTGGGTAGCATTAGTTTTATAATCCAGGTTGTTCTGTGATAAAGGAATTCTATGATCTAAAGGATCACTACTGTAACAATTTATATCTCTTACCCCTCCTGGAAAACATACCTGCTGGTTAGCACAGTTTCTGAAGAAAGATGCATTTGCTGTAATGGCTTGAATAGAATAGCAGTTAGATGAATATATGTAACAGCTTATCTCAGTGCCCTACAGACTTCATAAGGTTAAATAATAAACCACACAGAGCATAGCTGCTTGGCGAAAAACCAAGTCAAATTACAAATATAACAAAACATCTGAAAATAATGGTAAAGCTGAACAAACTGTGATTGCATTCTACTCTTCTAAGATATTGACATAAATTCAATAGCTGTATTTATTATTCAGACTGCTTATGTCAAGTCATATAAGAAAAAAGAGTGGGATGTTTACTTTGCTTACTATGGAGCTTGAGAAATGCATTGCTAATTACAAAATTCTTTGTGCAGGTGTACTCCTTCATTTTCAAGACCCAGCACTGCAGCTAAGAGATCTGTATTTTGTAGATCCTAAGTGGCTATGTAAAATCATGGCACAGGTTAGACACTGATTACTTTTTGTATCTACATTTATGGAACTTTTTCTCCTGTCTGAAACCACTGTAACTTATCAGTGATTCTTCTTCACCATTTCTTTACTGTTTCATGATCTAGAATTTTCTTAGGGCCCAGATTGGTTTACCTGGCTCTTCCTGCTTCCTTTGCTTTCTAGACAGGTGTCTGTCTCAGTAGTTCTATGTTCTTACGCTGTAATGTCCAATATCATTAACGATTCTGTGATTCTGTGATTTAAACTGCACCGAACACAAGAATGCAAAGTAATCCTGCAACATGTTGCCATAGGTTGAGATGAAAGCTGGAACTTTTGATTAAAGTAGTAAGAATGGGTGAAGAAGGATCATTGTATTCTTGCTACCGATGACAGAGGAAAGTGGGTGATACGAATTCACATGCTGGGATGGGCGAGTAGCAGACTGACTGAAAGTGAAACCATCATTGAAATGTTGATCTAGAAAATCAAAAGCAAACTCCTAAAATTTTAGGTATATATTCAGATTTCCTAACCTCCAAAGCTTTACCTTTCATTCAGTGCAGGAAATGGGATGGCAAAAATCTTAAGTTTGAGCCCTTAAAACTGTTGGGATTAGGAGTGAGAAAAGACCTAGAAAATCACAACACACAGTGAAAGCTAGTGAAGAATGGTAGCACAAAAGTGGCTGGGACAGGTTAAATTTTTTCCCTGCTGTCTTCTTGCTGCCTAGCATTATGGAAATGTTTGGTTTCACTGCGAAATGGAGTCCGTTTTTCCCCCTAAATAATAGGCTACCAAATATTTCAGGGAAGAAAGTTTGTCAAGAAAATGGAATCTAATGATGACTGTACACCTGAAATTGTTTTACTTTTTTGGAAAGATTTTGACAGTGAAAGTGGAAGGCTTTTCTAAATATCCTAAGGGAATTGTAAAGCGTTCAGATGTGGAAAAATTCCTTTTAAAGAAGAGCAAGTTTCCTAAGATCTACATGTCACAATATTTCAAGCTTCTGGAAAAGTTTCAGATTGCTTTACCATTGGGAGAGGATCAACTACTAATCCCAAGCAGGTAAGCAAAGAGCTAAACCCACAAATGACAGACATAGAGATTGATCAAAATAAAAACCTCCCATCAGACTAACTAGTTTAACTGATCATCAAAGCAATTTGTTATATGGAAGCATGATATATACTTAGTACACTACATTTTAGTAAATGCTTTCAGACACATGCTAAGCTGATCCTGTAGCAGATAAAGCTTACATCATATTAGGATGGTGGGTAAAGGGAATCTATGAATGATAAAACGCTTTATGAGGATAATATTTCTTTTACTGTTACCATGCTTTGAGGCTATAGCAGAAAGATTATAATGTAGCTTTACATCGCGGCGTGCCACCATTACAGATATTTATTGCTATATAAAAGATAGCCATGAATTTCTATAGCCTATTTTCTTGGAATGAGAACCACAGTCAAGTTACTCAGAGGCAGTATCTCCTCCAAACAGTCTAGTTATTAAACATGTGACAAAAAAGCATTATGAATTTGAATGCAATCTTTTTGCTTCATCTGAATGTGGTAACACAGTTTCTCTGCCTCAGTTACAGATTTCCCTAATGTGTTTAATAATGCTTATGTTGCTTAATGGAGAGGGTGTTGCATGGTTGCGTTGATTAGAGTTTCTACATTCTTCAAAGTCCTGAGATAGGAAGATTTTATCTGAATGTGTCTCAGATTTTTCTCACGTTTACATTCAGTATCTAATGATTGTTAGTGAGATTCTGTTGGGTTTAAATTACAGCAGAACTTCACATTAGCCCAAGCAAGCAGTATAAGCAAATACATTATCTGTCTGCTTCCTAATAATTTGAATCATTCATTCATTAATAAATATACATTTTACGTAATAAATAGTATATATCATCAGTCAGTTTGGATAAAGTACATCATTACATACTATCTAATATTTTTATTCTTTCAGTTTGTCTGATCACAGACCTGTTATAGAGCTTCCCCATTGTGAAAATTCAGAAATTATCATCAGGCTTTATGAGATGCCATATTTTCCTATGGGATTTTGGTCCAGGCTGATCAACAGGTTGCTTGAAATATCACCTTACATGCTGTCAGGAAGAGGTACAAATCTTTTCCAATTCAGCTTACAAATCTTCTTCAATTCAGCTTGTGTGGGACTATTCTCGCTGCAGAGTTGTAGCCTTTATTTTGTTTGTTATTTGAGTAGGCATAAAGCTACAATCATAATTAAATATTTAAAGTACTGCGAATTATTCTGAATATTTTAAAATACATCATTCATATTGGAGATCAGATTTTTAATCTAATTTTGTATTTTCTAGAGCGAGCTCTTCGTCCTAATAGAATGTATTGGAGACAAGGCATCTACTTGAATTGGTCTCCTGAAGCTTATTGTCTAGTGGAATCAGCAGTATTTGACAACAACCCGGACAGTTTTTTGAAAATTACAGCGCCTTCTTGCAGAAAAGGTTAATTGTTCCTGAGCCTGATTTTTACTCCAGTTTGATTGCAGCTTGGCATTTTGGTTTGGTGTGCTTTTGCCTTTGGAATGTAGAGTTTAGCTTTGTAATTACAAGTATGGCAGATTGAGGCTGTAATTTCCCACTTTTTGTTTCTTAAAGGGTGCATCCTTTTGGGGCAAGTTGTGGATCACATAGATTCTCTTATGGAAGAATGGTTTCCAGGTTTGCTGGATATAGATGTATGTGGTGAAGGGGAAACACTGTTGAAGAAATGGGCTCTGTACAGCTTTCAAGATGGTGAAGAACACCAAAAAATACTACTTGATGACTTACTTAAAAAAGCTGAAGAAGGTATATATTAATGCCATTTGAGGTATATAGAGATACACCTGTACATACATAAACATTATACAACATCCCCTTTATAACTTTTGGGTACTTCATGTTATTTAAAAATGTTTTATTTCTGTCAGAAACAATCATAGTATAAGTCAAAAGCAACTTGTTCTTTTTTTTATGTAAGAGCCATCTGTATAAGTATAGACTATGGGACAGATTGAAGCTACTCCTTATAGTCATGTATAAATGGCAATAATTAAAAGAACTGTTTTGCCATGATACCGATAATGCAACTACATTCATGGAATTGAATCTAGCACATAGTAAAACTGATACTAGATCTTTTGGTTGGACCACATACGACAGTAATTTAAAAGGCAATATTCAGGATGGCGTTCTACATACTAACAGAATTCTTTCTTTTTATAGACAGAAAAATAACCTCTTGGTGTTGTTGCATAGCAACAGTTGCTATCACATTTGATTGGTACATATACAGAACCTTGAAAATACTTAAACATGTAAGATACATTAAGTTGAATGGCAAACTTAATTAGTGTTATGTTCCATATATATATGAATGTATGTTTTTAGAGAGAGATAGATAGATATATATATATGCACACACAGAGGAATGAACTTAATTTTAGGTATATTGATCATATGCACTCACAGAAATCCATGTACCTTTCAGTGCCTTTTGAGTGATGACTACCCTTTTTTTTTTTATATGATCTCATTTATTTTTCTTAGGTGACCTTTTGGTAAATCCAGACCAACCAAGACATAGCATTCCAATAGCTCAGATTGCTCCTGATCTGATATTGGCTGATTTGCCTAGAAATATTATGTTGAACAACGATGATCTGGAATTTGATGAAGCTCCTGAATTTCTCTTGGGTAAGCATTATTTTTTAGGGTTTTTTTGCAGAGCTTATGTAAACAAATCTATTGAAGTTAGTTCTGCAACATATGGAAAACATTTTAGAGATTTCTTTTCTGTGGAAATGTATTTTCTAAGGTATTCTGAACTTCAGGTTATTGAGTTTTGAATTTCCCATTAACTTGTATGCTAGGACACTGTTTTTTATGTGCTTAGATTACTGATCATGAGGCTTAACACAGTAGATGATCCATACATTTTAAAATTGGTCCCTTTCAGCTATTTTTTTGAGAAATGTTTTATATCCCTTTGTTTTTAATGTTCTTTTCAATTTTACCGTTGGAAAGGTGATGGTGGGTTTGGATCTGTCTACCGTGCATCCTATGGTGGAGAAGAGGTTGCAGTAAAGATTTTCAATAAACATACTTCCCTCAGGCTCCTAAGACAAGTAAGAAATACTGCCTTTTTTTCTGTAGTGCTACTCTTTGAATACCAACCCTAGTGAAGAGCTTAAAAAGCTTTCGTAAATTGCAAGACTTCACTCCAAGACATTTCTGAATTTACTTCTGCAGTATTTCATCTGAAATTACCCTTTACAGGAGCTTGCAGTGCTTTGTCACCTCCATCACCCCAGTTTAGTGTCTCTACTGGCTGCTGCAATCCGTCCCCGGATGCTGGTGATGGAATTAGCCCTTAAAGGATCTCTCGATCGTTTGCTTCAACAAGACAATGCCACTTTAACCAGAACACTTCAGCACAGGATAGCTCTACATGTAGCTGATGGCTTAAGGTAAATATGACATCTACATTGCTGTAAAAACAGGATACAGCTTCAAGCAGGATATACGGCAAATTAAAAGCTTATATTTTCTTATATCTCAAGTAGAATATTCCCTGGGTCAAACAAATGCTTGTATTTTTGTGATTGATTAGCTGATATGTAACATGAACTTTTGTTACCTGTTTTTTTCTGCTAACAAGTGGCGCTTCTGTAAGTAGAGAAATAGTAAGAGCTCTGGGTAAAATTTCTATGTGGCTGTTGATTTCTTATTAAAATACCAAATAAATTAATTTAGTGCATTTTAAAGTTCAGAAAGTCCACGAAGGTCCTCAGGAGCTATTGAAGTGTGACTGTAAAATGACAAAACCTGCAAAGGAGCTCAGGGACCAATGAAGCTTAAACTTCTAAGGTTCAGTTTTCAAACAGTCAGTGGCACTTCAGATAAGACTTGGTTCTAAAATATTGCAATGCTTATGTGTCAGTAAGTAGTATTTCAGAAAATGCTAAAGTCAATATACAGTAAGACAGTGTCATGTTGGTGGTGTTTGACATTTTTAACACAATATTTAGCATTTGAAAGCATGATTTACTGTTGTGGGAATAATGCATTCAGTGTGTGTGTATAGATGCATCCCTGAATTATGAATGCTTTCAATAAATACTTTTTTGTTTAATAGGTATCTGCACTCAGCCATGATCATCTACCGTGATTTAAAGCCTCACAATGTGTTGCTTTTTACCCTATATCCCAATTCAGCTGTTATTGCAAAAATAGCTGACTACGGCATTGCCCAGTATTGTTGCCGAATGGGAATAAAAACCTCCGAAGGCACACCAGGTATGGAAAAATGCCTTGTTTTACAGTGCACTATGTCAAAAAATAGGTAATGTGTTTTTTATGTAGTCTGTAAGAAATAACTCAAATTTATATTCTAGTCAAAATCACAAAACATCATCTTAATCGTATTACAAGTTGTGATGTCAGATTTATACCTCTTGGCCTTTCTTCCTATTCATGTTTTAACCCCTTTTAGAAGAATCAAGGAGTGTATTAAAGGCGTAAAAAGAGAACAAATTAAATTACATGCATTTATTATAATTTTTGCTGTCTTGTTTAATATGGTTATTGTGATATTGAAATTATACTGCTACAATTATTTGTTGTTTTAATTTTCAGTAATGCATAGGTAGGTCTTAATTTTTTTTAAAGGCAATAAATAACCTGCACTGTTCCCTGACTTTAGAGAGATACATTTTTAAGCACTGAACAGTTCAACAACTTTGGAAAGTGCATTAAGGTCTTGGAAATTGTGCATGAGGGTGGGACTTCAAGTGTTAAATGTTAGGCCTTCAGTAAAGACTGCAGACTTGACCTTCATTTTCAGTATTCATTGATAAATGAATTATTTTATATGTAATGATACAGGAGCTCTGCAACTGATGTACTGTCCCCTTCCTTTATACTGATTGCTGATATTTTTGGAGGTCTGCCACATACAAACTATTGCCAGCCCAGAAATAATGTGCCATTTTTGGTTTACTTCCTGTGACATTTTCATCAATAAGTGTTTGCTCTTAAAAGGATAAAGATGGCTTCATCTTGGTATGAATCATAACTATTAATGCACGATTTATTTGCAGGATTTCGAGCACCAGAGGTTGCCAAAGGAAATGTTATTTATAATCAGCAAGCTGATGTTTATTCATTTGGCTTGCTGCTTTATGACATTTTAACAGGAGGAGGTAGAATAATGGAAGGCTTGAAGTTTCCAAATGAATTTGATGAATTAGCAATACAAGGAAAGTTACCAGGTATGCCTTGTTTCTTAAATTTTTAACATGAAAGTGTGCTGCTGTCTCAAAAAATAACACCTCTCATGTTTTATGTTGTGTCTGACAGTGATCAGAGGAGGAGACTAAATAACCGCAATTTTTAGAAGCTTCTCCTGATTTTATATGGTCTTGAAATAGTGAGAAATAGGCATCTATTCAACATCATGTTGATTATAATTTCATTGCAATTTCAAGGGATCTAGCTGGTTCACTTCATAAAGCAGCAGAGGTTGTGTATACTTGGGACTTTATCCAGACCTAGCTAAAATGGCTGTTGCTGAAGCAACATAATAGCCAGACTAAGTATCCTGACCTGCCTAGTGGATGAGGGAGAGGCTGTGGATGTTGTCTACCTGGACTTTAGTAAAGCCTTTGACAGCATCTCCCACAGCATTCTCCTGGAGAAACTGGCAGCTCCTGGCTTAGACAGGTTTACTCTTCATTGGGTAAAGAACTGGCTGGACGGCCGAGCCCAGAGAGTTCTCTGGAGCTAAATGCAGTTGGCGGCCAGTTACAAGTGATGTTCCCCAGGGCTCAGTTTTAGGGCTGGTCTTGTTTAATATCTTTATTGATGATCTGGATGAGGGGATCGAGTGCTTCCTCAGTAAGTTTGCAGATGACACCAAGTTGGGTGGGAGTGTTGATCTGCTGGAGGGTAGGAGGGCTCTGCAGAGGCATCTGGACAGGCTGGATTGATGGGCTGAGGTCAACTGTGTGAGGTTTAACAAGGCCAAGTGCCAGGTCCTGCACTTGGGTCACAACAACCCCATGCAACGCTACAGTCTTGGGGAGGAGTGGCTGGAGAGCCTGGCAGACAAGGACCTGGGGGTGCTGGTTGACAGCCAGCTGAACATGAGCCAGCAGTGTGCCCAGGTGGCCAAGAAGGCCAACAGCATCCTGGCCTGTATCAGAAATGGTGTGACCAGCAGGAGCAGGGACATGATTGTGCTCAGCATTGGTGAGGCCACACTTTGAATACTGTGTTCAGTTTTGGGCCCCTCACTAGGAGAAGGACATTGAGTTGCTGGAGCATGTCCAAAGAAGGGCAACGAAGCTGGTGAGGGGTCTGGAGCACAAGTCTTATGAGGAGCGTCTGAGGGAACTGGGGTTGTTCAGCCTGGAGAAGAGAGGCTGAGGGGAGACCTTATCGCCTTCTACAACTACCTGAAAGAGGGTTGTGGTGAGGTGGGTGTTGGTCTCTTCTCCCAAGTAACTAGCGATAGAACAAGAGGAAATGGCATCAAGTCACGCCAGGGGAGGTTTAGACTAGATATTAGGAAAAATTTCTTTACTGAGACAGTGGTCAAACATTGGATTGTTTGACTGTGATTCTGTGACTTGACCCTTACATATTACTGTGATAATGCATATCATGCACTAAGATAAACACAATTCCACTTCTGTTCTTTGATCATAGAATCATTAAGGTTGGAAAAGACCTCTAAGATCATCAAGTCCAACCATCAACCCAACACCACCATGCCCACTAAACCATATGCTGAAGTGCCATGTCCACACATTTTTTGAACACCGCCAGTGACAGTGATTCCACCACTTCCCTGGGCAGCCTGTTCCAATGCCTGACCACTCTTTCAGTAAAGAAATTTTTCAGTAAAGAAATCATGATACATTACACTAAAGTATCCATCATTGAGGAGCTGCACATCTTAAAATCTTTTAAAAAACCCTTGAAATCTTATTTAAAAAAAAAAAAAAGTGCCACTACCTTAAAAGAGCAGCCATCCCTAAAGGTTTTAAATAGGAATTCCCTTTTAACTTGTCAGGAGTGTGAGGTCCCTGCCCAGCTATGTAACATTCTTCATATTCCATCTGCATTACAATATGTAGTTGTTCACTGCTGGCAGAAAGAGTAAACAGGCTATCAGGCTAGATGTGATGTAGTCAGCTGAACAGCGTAACTCAGTAATTGGCAACTTCTGTGTAAAGAGCTGTTTAATTTTTATAATACTACATGCTTAATGTGTGGCGTTCTCATTTATTGCCCTGCAATAGTGGATATACTCATGAAATATTGTTTAAGGCTGAAAAGTCACTCCATCTAGGAAAGGGCAGCAAGCATACCACTTATTCTGGCATGGCTTCTCCATTAGGAGGGACAGAGAGTTCATATATTTTCTACTCCTTAAGGAGAATAGTGCAATTCTCAGCTCAGTTTAAATGCCCTCCCTGAAGAGGCCATCCCAAGAACTGATGACTAAGTATCTCTTGAGTGCTGCTGTTCATTTGGCTGCTTTGTGTATTATAAGCCCTATGAAATAATCAGACATATAAGTTTCTGGAGATAGTACATTTCTATCTGTGCACATGCTCATCATTTATGTATTTCCACCAAAAAAAGGGCCTGGCTAAGCTCACAGTAAACAGTGCCTATCATTTGCTGAACAGAATATGTTCAGTTGCAGTTATTTATCATTAATATTACCTCTTTCTAATGTAGGACTGCAATCTCTGCTGTGGATTATCATGAACTAAAAGGAAAAGCAATACAGGCACCATTATTCATGAGTGATTTTTTTCTTAGAGAGATCAGCACCTATAGTCATAAGATACATATTCAAAGCACTGAGTGGGAATTTAAACTTCCATATCTCATAAATAATATATGGAGTTATCTAAATCGCTGTACATTTTATTGGAAGTTCATCTGAATTCCATCAGAAGAACAAATGGGGAAAAAAATGTTCACAGGAATTGAAAAGACCACAGACTGAAATGACATGCCCTTGAATGGTCAGCATTAATCAAAACACAACTTGCACGTTTCTGTGGTCCAGTCCCAGGTACAGGACATTAAAGAAAAAGTTAAAGCAAAATCTATTTGCTTTAACTTCTTTTAATGAAAAGGACTCTAGCTGTAGCATTTCATGCTCTAGCATTTAATGGCAAGTGAGCAATTCCAAGCTGTTCATGCTGACATTTTACCTAGGAGTATGATATTTCTTAGAGCAGCTCTGTAAAAAGTTAGGTGAATTCTTAAAATAAGAAGAAAGTTTTTCAGAATTCTCATTTCTGAACTATGGTAAAGGCTGGTTAAGCAGTTATCTAATTTTACATTTTAGATCCTGTCAAAGAATATGGGTGTGCCCCCTGGCCTAAAGTTGAAAATTTAATTAAAAAGTGTTTGAAGGAAAACCCTCAGGAACGACCAACATCTTCCCAGGTATTACTTAGTGTATTTATTTGTATTTTTGTGATAGATGATACCACAAAGTTGTTGTGCTTTCTAAAAAGGAATGGGACATTGAAGCTAGTAAGAGGCACAGGAGGTTTTCTGTTCTTTTTTTCTGGAAATGAGAAGGACATGAAATATTGCCTGCTCTTTGCCATCCAGGATAAACTGTTCTGTTCAAATCTACTGACCATTTATTCTAGCCTGCTGGTTTTCCCCGCATTGCTGTATAGTGATCGTAGCGAAACAGGATTCAGATTACTTCATGCTCTCTACTAGAGCTATGCAAAAAGGACTGTTATCTAGTATCAGTGTGGTTAGCCTACACTGTTCCATGCGTGTGAGAGGAGGAACAGCAGCGTGGGTCTGAAACCTACGGTCTGTTGCCACACATCACGCTGCTCTTTGAAATGGGTGAAATTTTCAAACATGCCTTAACCCTGTTGACTTCCTGAAATTGTAACAGAAAATAAGAGTCAACATAAAGTTTCTCAGTGCATAAAGATTGCTCATTAATAGCGGTAATACAAATGAGCAGACCTGCTGATATACTGTGTCCATATTCCACAAAACCTTGTTACCCATTGCTTGTTATTTCTTGCTGTACAAGCCATTGTCATTACTTTGTGCATGCTGTGGCTTGCTTTGTAGGTTTATGAGATCCTGAATTCTCCAGAGCTTATCTGTTTGATGAGGTATGTTTCAATACCCAGCACATCCTCAGCGGAATGCATGGTAGCTGCCAATCAAAGCTGCAAGAAGGCAGGAGTCTGGGTAGGCAATGGGAACACAGAAAAAGCACAACTTTCGTTTGTTAACCTAAATACAGATGGACATACTTGTGAGGTAAGTGGGAAAGTTGAGTTGTATTCTCATTTTTTTGGCACCCAGATGTATTTCAGAAGAATTAATTGTATTTTAGCAGCAGGATATTACTTCTGGAAAGCTAAGCTTTGAGAGAACAAAGATTACTTATAAGTGAGTCGTCATTGTATCCATGAAATGAAGCAGAAAAGCAGTTGCTTTTTCCTCTCTTCCTGCCATCCAGCCTGAACTTTCTCATAATACTGTCTTTCCACTGCTGGGTTCCTTTCTTCCACATAGATGGAAGCTATTCCTAGCACGGAGGCTAGAACAAGGAGTAATAGTTATACTCTGTTTACCTCCCCTAACAGTCCAGCTAGTCTCTTAATGATTCCTCTTTTCCCATGAATGCCACCTCCTTGTGCCACTTTGGGTGATACCCTCCAGCTCTTTTCATTTGATTTTTGTACCACTCAGTCCTGTGCCATCAGAAAAGGGAAAAGGTTTTACACCAGCTTGATGTGCTGTGATGAAATTGTGTGACAGAACTGAGTGTGACTCATCGTCAAAGTTGTCCAAGTTATATTTCCATCTGCCATCTGTTGACTGTGACGCATTTGAATTGGTAGCTTTGGTATAAATTATATGGCTTATTTTTCTAAAACTAAAATGAAAAAAAAAAAGAGACTAGCACTTTTATTGTTAGCAATTAAACTGAATGTATATTGCAGTGTAGTTCCATTTGCTTAATTCTCATTAGAGTAGAGAGAGAGAATGGTTTTTTCAGCATTCAGCTTAGAGATTTTCCTACATGCTGTTTGAGGAGTCCTACCCAGCACTGTGAAGATAGATGGCACAGTTGAAGATTCTGCTAATAGGGAATTAGATTTCTTAATGGAGAGGTTAGGCCTTGGGTCTGTCCAGGGTCTGAGAAGATCGTACTTTGTTTTTATTACCAGCAATTTACTAACATTTACCCTTACTGAAATCATAACCAATCATAATCAATGTTTTTCTTTTTTTTCTGACTCAGGATATTGCAGATAGTAAAATTTTAAGTTTGGCCTTAGTGACCCTTTCTACTGAGAAAGAAAACTGGATTGTTGCAGGAACCCAGTCTGGTTCTCTGTGGGCAATTAACATAGAAGATGAAACAAGAAGGCATCGTCTGCAGAAAATGTCAGATTCCATCACTTGTTTATACTGTAATTCTCTTTCAAAGCAAAGGTATAAATGAATTTTAAATATTTTGGGTTACCTTTTGAAAATATGACTGAACAGAGATGTTCAGAAAATTACATCTGTACACTCATACAGTTTTGTTGACACAACTGCTTACTTTGCCTGTATTTTCACTTAATTTTGCACCCCGTGTGACTTGAGACTACATTCCTGACCATAGGTGGTTGTATTTGCTTTTAGTGTTCAATGAAACTCTTGCAATACCAGAGGATACTCATTTAAATGTTTCTTACCTGATTAAGGCATTTCTAGAATTCATTATTTTATTTTATTTCAGCAAACAGAAGAATTTCTTCTTGGTAGGCACAGCTGATGGCAGACTGGCAGTTTTTGAAGACAGAGCAGTAAAGGTAGACTTGTTCTTTGCTATTACAAAATACTATCAGTAATATGTAACGCAGCTATCAATAGTAGCTAATTTCATGCAGCTTATTTTTTAACTGCTTCTCAAAAACTAAAAATAATTTTCTACTACAGTCTTAGAGGAACTGCACATGTTTTACAGTATCTGTTTTAACTAACAGAGTGAAGAGGGGGAAATTATTTCTCCCTATAGGACTTTGAAAGACCTGGCAAACTGGCTAGCAAGGGACATTAATGGTTGTTATTAAGAATATTCTAACAGTATTAAACTCCTTTATTTATTGCTGTTATAGCTCCTTTTGCTTTCCTTTACACAAAATTTTCGTAGAATAAATATCTTCAAAAAAACAATATTGTTTAGGATTTCTGCAGGTCAGAGTCCTGCTCAACAGGACAGATAAAGAAATGCTGGGAACTGTTTATATCGGCTGGTCCCTGAGGGTTAGCTCCTGACCATATGCAATTTTGAGCAGTTACGGCGTTGCAATGGCATTGCAGAACTAGAATATGGTCCAGTGTGAGATGTCTCCAAGACATGGATGTGACTTTCCATCTAGTTCTTGAACTGTGCCAGGGGTTGCAGAAAGTTTCAGTCCTGGCTCTGTCCTGTTTCTGCTCACACAGGCTGTTTTCTGTGGGGCATCTGTAATGAGACTATGGTGCTTTTTAGATATCATAATGGTTCAGAAAATCTGACTGTGTAACTTTAATTCAGCAGGCTGTGTGGCCTTGTTTTAACAGTTTCTGAGTGTCTGTGTACTCCTTGTTTCTAATGGAGAGTATATTTTTTCTGGCAGTGTAAGGGTGCTACACCTTTGAAGATGCTAACTATAGGAAATGTTAGCACACCACTGATGTGCTTAAATGAATCCTCCTGCTTATCTGAAAAAAATGCAATCTGGGGAGGCTGTGGAACAAAGATCATTTCCTTAACTAGTGATTTTTCTGTTCAAAAGCTCATTGAAACAAAGACAAGTCAACTGTAAGTTTTTTTTATAAGTGATGTTACTTGGCTCTTTTGTTGTTTTCATTAAAGATTTCTGGCAGTACTTTGATGTTATGTCTTGTTCTAGAGCTCGTTCTTTGAGTGCTCTTGTTTCCATTCTTTTCCTTCCATAATACAGATGGAATACAATGTGCATTAAAATAAGATCAGTGAGTAGTGTTTAAAGTATTCATTGCTGTTTTTAAACAAGGGATATGCATTTTTACTATATAAAGGATTTATGAAGTCAGTATCTATTCACAAAATGTCTAAATGCAATTGATCAGTTTTTCTCCCCCAATTACATTTGTCCAGGCCCCATTTACTTTATTTAGAATTATACACAAATATTTAGCATAGTATTTGTCCTTATATGTTGGTCAGTATGGTATGTGTGCATATCTTTGCCCTATATAATTAATTCATCTATGATTGCTGACTTCTCTTTAGTTAGAAATTAGAGACTGAATTTTTTGGGGTATTTGATATAATTTTCACATGGGCAAATCCTGCTCTGAAGTCACAGGGAGTTTTTCCTGAGCAGGGAAAACCGTGTTTGATTTTACACTAGTAGAGATCATTATTCTGCAAAGGTAATTTGCTTTGGAAAACAAAGTGTTAATATAAAGCAAGAAACTAAAACTTCAGTAAAATGCAGTTCAATGGCAAGATGCAAAATATGCCACGGGAATAATTTGAGCTTTGTGGAGGGAAAACTGTATATGATTTTGAAAATAAAGTTGTCAAAACCAAGTAACATCAGGGAAAGGAGCAGTGTTACTGAGTGTCTGCTATCAGATTTTGAGCCGTTCTTCAATATGAATTAAAGAGTCAGTGGAATAAGCTAATGCTGTTAATTTGCAGGGCCAGTAATATTTTGATACACGCAGGCACAGATCTGGCATGAGAGACATATTCGTATGTAGAGGAAAATAGTCAAAAAGGCTGTCAGATGAAGTGAAGCAAGAGCAGAGCAAGGTGAACTAAATCTCACTGCTGCTTTTTAGGCTTAGTGATCTTTGTGTTGAGTGACCTTTTATGGTCTTGTGAGCCCTGGGAGAACTATTGAGTGTCTTGAAACATTGAAGGAGTGGCAGGAGAAAGTTAGAATTTGCCCTGCTGTGATATGAGCATATGTGATTTGAGCAGGTAGATGGAAAGATTTATTAATAGGTTTTGGGCATTAATGCACCTCCAAGGATATCATCAGTGTAACTCCATTACTGTAAGAATTTAGTCGAACTGTAGGAAGATTATAACAGATCCTTTCAATTGTGTCCTGGCCCAGTTTGGTTTGAAGGCTGAATGATTCTGTAAGAGCTAGAGGGAAGCTAACCACAATCATAATAGTCAATGTTTTCTACTAGATATTTTTTGTGTATCTAACTGGAGTTCTTCTCTCTTCTAGGTTCTGTCATAATGCTTACAGTGATGCAAACATTATTTCAATAGCAATAGACAAATCCATCTACTTGGCAAAGAAAAACAGCCATTTTGTGGAAATCTGGGACAAGAAGACAGAAAAACTTTCTGAATTAATTGACTGTGCACATTTTCTTAGGTAAGTGTTTTATTTCAGATTGATGGCCTGATGCATAGAAAGCTGAATATCAGATTGCCTTCTCTAGCATAGTACCTTAACCTGCTGGAGGTAAGGGATTTGTCCAGTTCTTAGGGAAAATGTGGAATTTCTTTTCTCTCTTTTGGCCCAGAATTTCAGAATATCCCATGCAGAATCATGATTTTTTAAGACCGTTGTTATATTTCACAATTTCTCTATGATGCCCATAAGATTCATTTAACTCTGCTCAAGAAAGAAGAAAGTCTTTTTCTGTCCTTCAGGCACTAATGCTTTTGCATCCGGTTACTTCCTGCATCCCCTGAATAAGAATGTCTTCTCCCTCCAGTGCACAGATTCAGTAGGAGATCATAGTTTTATTAACAGTGACTGTGATTTTCATTTTCATTTAAATTGTTCCTCTCCCTTAAAGTACACATCCATTTCATGGTGAGGTTAGGAGCAGCTCCTCCCACTTTGCAGTGATGTTATCCTCCTGCACACTGGGAGAGAAGAGAGAAGTATATCTGCCTCCTATGTAAAGGTCTTTTGAAACAGACCAGCTGGCTCTTAGAAGTCCAGTGGTTTTCATCCCTGTTTGTTTCAAGTCAATCAACAGATTAGTATGAGATTTTTGCAGCTTGTCTTGATGAATGATTGTTTAAAAGGCTGGTATTGAGAGAGTCATTTTAGCAGTTGTGGAATATTGTGGCACCAGATTTTAATACAAATTCTCTCCATACTCCTAGGGACAAAGTGGAAAAACTAAATAAGGAATCAAAACATAAATTGGTTTATTCTGGGAGAGTGAAGACAATTTGCCTGCAAAAAAATACTGCACTGTGGATAGGGACAGGAGGAGGACACATCTTGCTGCTTGATTTATCAACTCGTCGTCCCGTACGAGTTATAGACAACTTCTGTGATTCTGTTAGAGTCATGATAACAGCTCAGCTAGGTAAGTAAAACCATCAAATGACGAGTACTTTGAAATCAGTGCCAAGTTTAGGATTGCTGTGTCCTGTTTGGCATGGTGTTCCATGAACAGATTAGCATTTTCTATGTTTTGTTCATTCATTTTATTCCATTGCTGTCATCTTCAGTCGATGTCATACAGTCCGGTGTTAGCTGAATACCAGCAGGCTGTCATACCTGTGCTCACGTAAAACAACAGCTCTTCCCTGGCTTGTCACTGATCAGCACACAAACATGTCCCACCTTGGTAGTGCCTTCTTGTGCCGTGTTTCAGCACAGCTCTCACTGTCTTCTGTCCAATAGTCTTCGTCTTGATCTGTGTCTGCCTGTGTTCTTTCTCTAAGTTTTACACTTTTGTCTGCTCTATTTGTAGAGCTTGTTAGGTTTTAATAATTTTTTCTTAATTGCTTATTGCCTAGTTTTCTTCTCCCATCCTTATTCAGGAATGGTTCTTTTAGGTTTGGGTCACAGGCAGATCGCAGCACAGCTGGGAAAGTGCTACACACTTGGACTCAGGGCGCAGACTTGTACATATGTGCTGTTCATGTCACCAGGGCCAGTTGTTTTGAGCTGCTGTAGGCAGACAGTAGTTGTGGGTTTTCAGTGGTAATTGCAAACAGCCAGAGGAGTGTAGTTGAGTATGGGGCACTTCTTGGCTGTTGTAACTTCCTTCACCTGTACACTTTCCTGCATCTCTTCCAAAAGTAATAAAGGCCATACCAACTCAAGAGTTCGTTGTACTGCAGTGGTGGGTACGCTCAAAATACACATTGCTTTAAACTCTGTGGCACAACATGTGGATTCCCATCACCTTCCACTGTGTTTTGAAAAAAACCTGGCATTCTCTTGTCAGTGTGATTTAAAGCATGTTTGCTGTCAAAAAAAGTCTCTGAAGCTGTTGTTGTGGACTCAGAAACACACTGTAACCGTGTTATCAAACTTCATAGTTGCAGGATGTGGATGATTTCTCATTACCATCATGAACTTAATTTGGGGGCTGTTTTTTCCTTTCTGGCACCAAAAGTATCCATAGAGTACAGTTAGCTCGTAGTGCTGACAGTGTTGTATGAGTCAAAAACCTCCCATTTTCCTCTGACTTGCCTTTGCCTGAGACAGCAATTTTGCAGAGTCTGTTCAGTCCTCAGCTGTTAAGAGTGCCAGCTATAGAGTCCAGATTCACTAGTACAGCATTTTCAGTCCTTCTAGTCCTGATAGCTACAATATTAGTGCTATAAAGGGGCGTTTTATTTTTAGCATTTTATAAAAAATAGTTACTATGAAAACAAAATTTCTTCCTCACTTATTACTGTCATTGATACAGAAAGTATGTTGTATAGAATAATACAGTGTGATTTAAAAAGCCTTGAGTCTCATATTCTTTGTTTCTTGTCACCTCAGCATTTTTAATTAATATTTTGTGTACAGAAAAGTTAATACTTCAGGAGAAAGAGTTCAGCTCCGTTTGCACAAATCTCAAGAATGGCAAGTAAGATTGATACGTGCAGTTTGATGTGTACTTTTTTCTTTTGATCATCTTTTCCCAGCAATTATTTATAAGGGTTGTTTTTTTTCCTAAGTTCAAGGACTTTATTTTTACTGGGATTTTCACAGAATCAGTGAAAATGGCACTGAGGCTGCTGAGCAATTCTTCAATAGTAACACATTGCTTCTGTGAAATGAGAGAAGATAGAGGGAAATATTTTTGTATTAAATAGTTTCATTTAAGATTAAAATATATAATGTCAATCATCAGATGTAAATATTTCAGGGAAAAGAGATTGCCAGACTTTGAGACATCAATTTTATCTGTAGTTCATATATGACTATGGAAATATAATGTCCTTTTCTAATTCTCTTACCTAACACATTGATGTATAACAGACATGAGACTTACCATAGAGAATGATTTATATGTAAATGTGTAGTTCATTTTGCAAGTTAAAATTTAGATTTCTCCACAGTAAGAAAGGACCCTAGTCTGAATAAGAAACATTATATTTAAAGTTCCAATCACTTTTGTAAGGAGTATGGATAGGACTGGTTGCAGAAAAAAAGTGATGAAAAATCTGAGCATGGAAGATGTGTATGGTTCCTACCAGCGTTCATCTACCATAAGCAGATTTACATCAATGTTGAAGCAGAATATACTGCAGATCTCCACAGGGCAGGAAAAATCTCTCTCTACCTTCCAGAGGTCCTGTGGGACCCACTAGAAACGTTTGCTGGTTCAGAAGGAACACATCGTGGGGACACACACTGCAGTGTGGTCACACAAAAATTCCAAGACTGTGGCTTTCATAGTAAGCCATACTCCAGCCCATTTATACCCCAGAAACTGACTCCCTTCTCATCTCTTCCCTGGGGGAATGTGTAAGACTTCGTGTATGAAGAGGTGTGGCGAGGTGTGGGGCGCAGTGCTGCAGCTGGGGTGTCTGCAGATGGAGGGCTGTGCCTTCCCTGGCCTGATTCATCAGCCAGGTACGTAGGCTGGGTCCTGTATTCCTCGGCTAGCGTGCAGCCAAGGGCTCACTGCCCTCATTGTGCTGCCAGTAGGACAGGGAGCTGCTGTGGCAGGAGAACATGTAACAGCTTCCATCTATCTTGCAAGACATTTATAAACATGTCGTGTTGGGAATAAGCAGGAAGTTGATATTGAAACACGGGCACATTCAGCTGATTCCTCTGTGATCCAACCACTCCTGTCTTCCTAGTCTTTTTTTGGGTTATTCAGTAGGCACCCTCTTATGACCCATCCCCTATTTCTACTTCCCTGCTAACTCTCCTTTCCCACCTATGTGCCATTATGAGTTCAAAACATTTCTAATTAGTTTGTATCATAGCTGCTTGTTTTGGTTTTTTCATAACCAGACTGATTACTGGCACTTTCTGTTTCTGCTGTGCACCGGGACTTCATCTGCAGCGTCTCCTTCACTGTGACATCTGTTTCCTGTGACTCTACAACCTCTGCTTGTGGTATATAATAGCACGCTTTGTTCTCAGGCTTGCTCACCAGGCTGGCCGGCTGATCCAGCGCTTCTGCCTTTGAACCCTGATAAGTCCCTACGTTAAATAGAGATGTGAACTATATTGTTTTCGTGTCTGGGTTTTTCATGGTTGATGATTTTGCATAAAGGGTCCTGTTGACTGAACTCTGCTTTCTGTCCTCTTAGTGGCATGATGTCATCTACTCTTTTTGTCCTTAAATTACAATGTTCCCATTAAAATTAAAATTTGACTTTTTATTGCTTTGAAAAAGGGAGTCTCAAGAATGTGGTCCTGGTTTTGGGATATTGCTATAAAAGTGACACCGAAGACAACAAATATCACAAAGGTACCTGAACTGTCTTTTACTGATTTGTATTACTAGTGGAGTAGACACTATTATGCTTGACTACTCACTGAGAGTGGAGAGTTGATCATCATTTGATATAATTTTACTGAAACATCATTATTAGTTTTTGTTGTCTTTTAATTTCTGGGCTCCATGCAAACTAACAGTAACTTCCAAAAATGGATCAGAAGAAGCCACTATTTGAAGTATATAATATAATTTGCTGGGAAACTATATTTGGAGAGTAAATGTCATTCATTGTCTAATTGGAGAATGTATCAAATGGATTTCCTGAGGGGTCTGTGCTAGACCAGGAATCCTCAGTGTGTTCATGAATGATCTGGATGCAGGAATGGTGAATGTGCTTTTCAGATTTGCAGACAATTCTCAGTAAAGACAAAGCCACAAGCACACTGGAGAGCAGGATTAGAATTCAAAATTACCTTGACAAATAGAACGAATGGTCTGGAAGGAAATAGGATAAAACTCAGTAAGGACAAATGTAAGACCTTTTACTTAATTAGGAATGATCAGTTGTACCAACATGAGGAAATGATCAGCTTAAACAGCAGAGCTGCAGGAAAAGGGTTATAATTGATTGCAGGCTGAACATGAGTCAACCATGTTGCGTTGCTGCAAAAGACGCAAACACCATTCTCACACCAATCAAAAAGTGGTGTCTGTAAGACGTGAGCTAATTACACAGAATCACAGAATCAATAGGTTGGAAA
>NW_010545347.1:0-8292 GCF_000687285.1 Phaethon lepturus
AACCTTAATGATTCTGTGATTCTATGAATTATCCCACAGTATTTTGGACTTGCCAAATCCAAACAGATTCGGCCTCCTGATATGACTTACCAGCCAGAAATTATGAGAAGCCCCTGATCATCACACAACTTTATTTATTTACTATGGTGTGCCCTTAAGGTTTTATAATTTTAAGGAAACAAACCATCGAAAGGATGGTAGAAAGGGCTTAATATTACTGGTGGACAAACTAGGCATATCAGAGAGATTGCATGACACATTTGTACTACCACTAAAACCTGAATCCCTATTACCTGAGTGCTAGCATAAATGTCTCCAGAGAATAGTGCTCATTTTATTCTGGATCTAGTGTCCCCAAGAATGTCTTTTATTAAGATATTTTGTAGTTGAATGTTGGTTCTTCTGCCACCGGGATTGGAAGGATCTTTAACATTTATTTAACCAGTCGTATGACATAGAAGATACCATGTTTTCTGACAGCTATAGCAGATAGCTGCACTGTACTTATGGTCCTGTGGCCATGGCATGAGGACTTACACACAGGTTTATACAAAATTCCTCGGTATCACACCATGAAATCAGATCGTCTCAGTTGATTGATGGAGAACTGCAAGGTCTGGGGATCTGTTATCTGATACTGACCCAGTACAATAAAATACCGCTAATCCTGTTGGGAACAGTATCTCATAGCCTTGATTTGCAGCATCCCACATGTGGAGCTGTCTGGTCAGTCTTACTGTAAGTTGCAGCAGACATCTGTGGAAACTGGCAAACAAGTACAAAAATAAATCCAAGTTATCCAGGAGATCCTGTCAACTTTTAAAACATTCTTACACAAAGGCACACCTGGAATTTGCACAACCTTGGACTGATTACCAGAGGGACCTGTAGTTATATGGACAGGATAAATAAACAGTGGCCCTGCAGGAAGATGAAATCCCTCAAAAAGTCAATCTGTCACTACTTTCTTATCTGTGATATAGAGAAAAAAAAAAAAAAATCTCATAATCATGTGTAAACATGGAATCACTTAACTAAGCTCAGCAAAGATATCTTGGAATTGCTACTACTATTAAGAATAATGGTTTTAAATTACATAAAATCTAGAAGGATATTTAATTTTTAAAATAAAGAAATTACATTCCAGCCTGGCAAAGAATTTCTGTGTGTCCTAAATACCATGCAAGAAAGCTAAAGCTGAAATTATACAGTCCTGAAATCTACAGAAAAACCGAATGGAATCAAGATTTCCCTATATTGAATTCTACCTTCAATTTTACAAAAGAGCATTATGCACAAGTTCAGAGGTTCTAGAAAGGTTATCATCATAACAATCCATTATTTTCCCATAAGTGCTAAACTCTTTTCATGACTTTTCTTTCAAAAAAATCTCAGTGGCTTACATAAGACAGGAGTCGAATTCTACCAATTCACCAGTGTAATATTGGTTTTAAAGGGCTGGAGCGTTAGAGAAGTATCAGCCTTGTATCAGCACAGAGGTTGAAAATACCCATGCAAACCCAAATAAAAACAAAGGAGATTTCCATTGCCTTCTACTGTATTTGATCAGATTCCTTCTGGATAGATATAACAGTTTATCATTCATATATAGATAAATATGGGTCTTTGCTTTTCAAGTGGTTTTACTTATTTGTGTGCTAGTTTTCTTATAACTACTCAGCTGTTTAACCTGTCACACCTAAACGAATCATTTCCGAAATACTTGATTAAATTTTGCACCACGGGCAATGTGAAAGGAAAAGAATAGTAAAAGCCTGAAATTGTTTAAACAACAAAAATAGAGAATTTCGTCTCTAAGTCCCACCTGTTACTATTGCTTCAATTTTTCCTATGCCTCCTTCTCTACATACTGCAGTTTCATCCAACTGATCTCCTTCGGCTTTGTTTTAGGCATCCTTATTTCCTTCTCACAGACAACATCCCAGTTCTAGCACATTGTTTGTCACATATGGAAAGTATAAGGATCTGGAGGTTGGTATATCCCTAATGCTAAGTCCAAATACAGACTACTGTTTGCGGTACAGAACAGACAACCCTGGAATAAAGGCAGCAAGACAGCAGTTAAATTTGCACCCTTTTACTACAAGAGATCAAGTTAAGATGCACGTTTTTAACACAAGGTTACTCATATGGAAAAGGGGAGACTGTCTTTTCTGAAAGAAAAGGAGTTGGAAACAGTCTTTAAATCAAGATCTGATACCTATCTAGAAGCTACATTACTCAATAAGTGAAAAATTATGGACTTAATGAATACAGGTAAGATTCTTTGGCTCTATAATACAGAAGGTTAGATTTGACTGTCATATTGGTCTTCTCTAGACTTAAAATGTAAGAATGCAAATTTAGCTGAAAATACTAAAGAGAGAGAGAGGTAAGCCAAGCAAATCACTGTGCACAATGTTGCACTTAGCCAGCACAGACATTACGAGAAAACCGTGTGCTCTTCCTTGGAGATTTAGCCTTTATTCAGTATTGTCACATGTAGCAAAAATGCTACCTTCATATTTAATAAGGCATCCCATTGAAACAAGGGAGCAAAATCTTCCAGTTGGCACTTTCTAAAACAGAACACCTATTATGCAGCAGTTCAAAGGCGCTATAAAATCTAATATTGATGAAATGGACAGCCCTATCATTTTTCATGTTTTAAATTCCTTTTGGAGTGATGAACTCCCCTCTCCCCAGATCTCAGTGCATTAGGAAAAAAAGAAATTACCTGTAACCACAGTCTGTCACCCGAGTCTGTTCCACCATTGGCAGTGCACTGAAAAGTAGCAAATTGTCCTGCATTGACTTCCACACTCTGAAGACGCAAGAAATGGGGAGTTTTTGCTGTTGGAAGAAGATAAAAGTATTGAAATTATGCAACACGGAAATACCGGCTTTGAATAATACACCAAACAAATTAAATAGCCCTGCTTCATAAGGTTCAATTCACTGACTACACATTAGATTTTAGGTTGGTTTACTTCCATACCTGGGAAAGGTAAGAAGAAGAAGGGTGTTATTTAATTGTTCCTGCTGTGTAAATTATCTTAGCTCAGCATCCCTCTTGCAATAACACTCTTAATAAAGATCATACTGGAAAATAATTATGTTTTCAACAGAAACTTATGAGATACGTACACTGCCAACTAGACAAAACAGTAAGAAGTTGAATGATGTTGTCAGGGAAATGCGTTTTTCTTTTTAACCAGTTACAGTGTTTATAAAGGAGATGCTTTTGTATGTAGCACACCAAACAGCTAAAATACTAACATAACACTTCTCACTAACTACAGCTGTATTCTTTAAATACAATTCTTTTCAACAACACTGCAGAAAAAAAAACAAAACACAATGCATTCTCCGTATCAATATACTTATTTTTCATTTAGAAAGAGAAAACACTCCCAGTAAAAATTAAAGCAACCCAGCTACAAATAACCTAACAAATGAAATAGATATTCAAACAAGAACTATGTCCTCTGAAGGAGGAAAGATAGCATATGTATTGTTGTTTTACTGGAAAGAGTCAATTACGTGACACAGAAAAACAGAAATTTCATACAGAAACCTATCCTTGAAAAGGCAGTATCCCCCAACCATTCAAATCCTACTGCAGGCAAGGGGACTTCTGCACTGTTTATACTAGCGGATAAGCCAGGCTCTGTACATTGCTTTCAGACATGGAAATGTTAGTACTAGCAATGAACTGGCAAATTAAACATACATTTTCTAGCAGAGCATCATAACCATTAAAATGTTGATGATATTTTCTTAAAACACTTTATCCCTGGGAAAAACTGCATTGGAATTCAAGAAAAAGTTGCTTAATATATAGCATAAGGCAGTATAAGAAGGAGGAGATAGCATAAAGTAGCCCATATTACTATCTAACAATGGAAGGAAATGTTTTCATGACAACTGTCCTTAAGGCAAATTTATTGGACATACTGCTTTTTTTTCCTTAAACACTCCCTAGTTAGGACAGACAGACTTTAGGCCAAAGTCATCCTCCTCTTTGCCTATCAAACTATTAATGTGTGAGTATCCAGTAAAATTCTTCAATAGGTTCCCCATTTCTCAGTCACTATCTTTTTTTTTTTTTACTTCTGTTCCTTAACCCACTCAGTTTTTTTCCTCAGTCTTCCTAAACTCCCCCTAAAACCCTAAACTACCCCTTCAGAATTACCAAGTATGGCCTAAGTGGAGACAGGCATTACGTTTTAAAAAACAGACAGACAAACACATGAAAAAACCCACCCACCCACCACAAGCCATTCCTTTCAGTTCTGTGTGCTTACAACTTGCCTTCAGCCTGGTCTTTGTCTGTACTACCCAGACAACTGCCTAGCAAATGTTTTTCCCATTTCAATTTTTGTTTAAAGAGTTAATCATTCCAAAAGTATTTTTTCTGGCAATATAGAGAAAGAACAGCATTATGAGTCTTACGAAGTTTTAGACACTTGGTAGTTCTATTCCAATTTTCACACTTTTTCAATTTTCTTGTAGACAATGTAACTGGTTTGATGTCTTAATTTCTAACATTTTAATTACTTCATCAAAGAACTTTTCATTAAAGCTTTTGCATTTCAACACTGTCACGTTAGAACTCTATGCACTATGGGGTATAACTCAGTCTCCACATTAGCAAGAGCTCCTTGCAGGTTTTGAAAATTGATTAGTACAAATGCAGAGATCAAACCTCTCAAAATACGTATAAGAAAAATTATTAAGCTGATAAAATGCTGCTTTAGGCTCATCCTGCTTGAACCACAGATATAAATTTGAAATGCTGAAGCACAAATACTGCCTAACAACATGAGAGCCTGCTGTGTTTATTAGAACTAAGTGATTCAGAAATAACAGCTGCTGATTCTGCATAACTGTCTCTGTATTCGAAGAAATATCTGTGTCTTTTTGCCACTAACTCTAAAACCATTTTTATGAGGTGCTCTCGTCCTAACCAACAAACCACTTTTTATTTTAAATTGCAAGCCACGAAGAATGCATACAAGGACAATATGGTTTAAGAGGAAGGTTAACAATTTCAAGGAAGTTGGTGTTTTCTTCCCCCACTCAGTCATTTGGTCAGTAAGATTACAACCCACAATTCCATGTATGTACTTACTACACGGATGTCCTAAAACTTTCACTTCATCAATAGCCACATATCCTGGGTGACCTGAAGTGACCACTTCAAAAACAACCTGAAAAGCAAAAAGAGAATTTCAGTTAGCAGCTTTGTAACACAGGGAACACAAAAATACTGTGTTATGGAAAAACACATCAACTCTTTTAGTATATTAAGAACACTTTGAAAACAAAATACAATTTAAAAAACCCTCAAAATGTGTTGTTCTTATAATTCAAATGAACCAAAACATAAATCACATTTTTTCATGTTTACATTATTTCTTGAGATTTACAAATGTGATCATATATAGCTCACAATGAGAAGTAACCAAATCCCCCCAATATTTGGTCTGCAAAAGTAATTACCTAACAATAATTTTATTTTCAATTCTTTGTCTTGCGCAATTAACTCATAACTTTATTTTTAAAAAATTACAGTTCTGCAGTATACAGAGATTTACATGGTATCAGACACAAACATACCTATTTTCATTAATGCATTTTCTATGCTCTTAATCTTCCACCCAATGTAGTGAATTAAGTAAAGCAGATCCATTTGCCATGGTTTGTTTAATGGCTATAAATAGGTCACAAAATAAATGGACCGTTCTTGTCGTTCGGATTAAGTACATTCAGAACTAAAACTGTCCAAACTTTGGCAGCCATAGCTTTGAACATCCCAAGAATGTTTATGTGGAACAGAAGAAAATATGCCAGTAACATTAGCAGGTACATTTCCAAACCAATGCTCAAGAAGTTCATGCTTAAATCCAGGTTGTGATTTTATTTTTTTTAGTACTTCCCTTTTGCTTGGAAAGTTAACTCTAATTGCCTCTTGTAACCAGCCTCAAAAAGTACACTGAGGAAGAACAAGTTTAGAAACTCTTTTTCACACATATGCTCTGCTTGACCTTGGAACAGATGCAGAAGGACACTACGAACCATATACTTGACTGCAATTATTCTAGCAGAAAGAGAATGCTACAGAATGCAAACATGTTACAAGGATAACATGTAGTCCTGTAATATTATATCACAGTTTCCTGGTGATGAATAAACACTGGCAGAGCACCAGTTCTGATTTTAAAACAAACCTTGAGGTGAGCAAATTCTTCACTGCTTCTTGCCTCTGCCTTCTCCCACCTTTCTCATTGCCCCACCTGCGAGCACTGATCCCATTCTTCTCTCCCAGATTTCACCTTCCTAAACTCTATCCTTCTCCCGCCCAATCTCACTGGAGTCAAATTGCCATAAATACGGCTTTAAGTCCATAAGGCTGAGAAGGAAAAACATACTTTTCATTCTAGTTCTGTCTCCTGTCCACATAAAAATTTCAACCTCTAGTGCCAATGTTGCCCCCAGGTGAATCAGGCAGCAACAAGAAAACGCAAAACAGTGATGAGAAAAGTCTGAAAGCCACTGAACAAATTTTGTAGGAACAAGTTCTGCAAAGGAAAGGATTGCTCAGTCACAAGTCATGGCCTGTGGCCTTCTAAAATGCCCAAAGGCATTCTGATGGCGCTTAAAGTTGATGCTGCTGATCCACAGCAACAGACTGGACAGGGTATGGATTTGGTGCCCAGCATTCAGTAGAGCATCCAGAGCAAGTCCATTCAAAATTTCAAAGTACCTTGCTCCTACAAAGAAGAAGATCTCCTGGTGGAACCACAGTCTTAGGAACTATGATGGGAAGCAGAAATTCTTAAAGAAGAAAAAAGCAGAAATTCTTAAAGAATAACTTGCATTCAATGACCTGAAAGAGCTTTTCCAGCCATGACCATTCTTACCCTCATCTTAACAGCCTTGAAATAGAAATACAGAGAGATAGCTGACATGCACCAAGTAACCCTAAGTTTTGACGGCACTGCAAGACCCAGAATGCAGCTCCTGTTTTCACTCTCTGACCTTTGAAAAAAGAATAAGCATGCCTCTCTATTAACAAATGTGACACACAGTTCTATGTTCTCAGTTTGAAATAACTGAATTGGACCTGCTTATGACAACAAAGACTCAATGGGTGATGTAAAATATCCCGCCGTATTTCTAGACATACCAACAATGTCATTACCACAAATAAGCCCGGCAATATATCTAGAAACTGCCAGCTGGACATACTGTTAAATTACAATTGTTGTCATTAAAGAGGGCATGTTCCAAAGAGAAGTAATACAAATTGAACCACTGTCAGTTTACTCATGCGTCCATTAAAAGAATAGCCAAGTTGATATCAACTTAAATGACTGTTAAGTTTTGGTCTCTTCTGACATAAAATATGCACATTTTAGTAAATGGGAAGATACACTACAGTCAGCAGTGACACACCACATCACCAAAGAGACATTGCTGATGTTTTACTTCTTGCATTCAAGAACATGATACCTATGCCAAGTGCAGTAATACAATTTCCATTCTGTTCACAGGCTGTGAAATACTATCAACCATTATATCCAAATGCAGTATTTTGTTTTATTTAAGTTAATATATGAAGATTATGGACTAAAATATCTGCTCAGCAAAGCATTTTCCCCTTTTTACAGAAAAAAAAAAAATATTATGATCCTACACAACACGTTTCTGGAAGTCCTAGTAAGTGTGCTGCACACTGTAAGAGGGTGCTCAGGAATAGACCTAGAAACACTTCTCGTAGCTCCTTTATTAATTGAAAAGTTTATCTTAGGGCTGTCAAGACTATTCACAAATCTGGATCAGTTTTGCTAGCAATTTCACTAGAAATTAAACCTAGAAACTTATCTCATGTCCATTTTTCCCATCATTTCACATCTGAAAAGTTGCTTCTCTTGTAAAAGTTAACATTTTTACTCCCGCCTCCAAACTTTGCCTTTCCTCGCAGCTGATGCAAAACCTGCAGGCAATATATAGAAGACCCCAGTCAAAACAGAGACAACACTCCAGCAACGTCAGACTCTTGGATTTTTCGCCTATTATTCTGCCACCTTATCAGTCAGGAAACAACCAGTTAAAACACTGAATTCACTTGCTCAGGAAAAACTCTGCCAAACGTTGGCCTGAGAGCTGCTTTACACCATTCTCCCTCTCGCAGGCCTGCCAAACAGGAACCAGAGAAGCAGCTTAGCACTGCACTGTCCCTGATCCTCCCTGCTTCAGTGAAGAGCAAAATTAGCTTTTCATTCC
>NW_010545347.1:8323-46908 GCF_000687285.1 Phaethon lepturus
TTCCTCTTGCTATGTATGAACAAAGAAAGGGGATCTGCTCACCAACATAAATGCTTACTGCTGAAAATGTGCGACTCAAGATAACTTGTCTGTTCCAAAGAACAATAGAAATAAACAGGTTTTGTTGCCACACAACCTCACTCCGTAAATTCCTGCCTTTGTTGTTGCAAAATTACAACACTTTTAGTCAAAAGGTGGATTGTACCTAATATAAACACTCCTTACTTCACATGATTTAAAAATAGCAGTTTGCAAAAACAAGAGAGAGAAAGGAGTACTAAGAAAGCTACTTAACGTCAGGCTGCACCCCCGGTAAGTGGGCAGTGACGTATCACATGCTGCCCGCAGCACGCACTGCGCTCTTCCCTCCGCCTGCCATACTTTGCCACATGGAGTGTCTGTCTTTGATACATTTTACAAGGCATTGCGAACAGCCTCCCTCTGGAAAATTGGCAAGGTCTTGTACCCCTGAGGGTTGAGCTCTTCTCCCCCTTTTGACTTGTCCTAGGACTACTGGCTTTATCACCGGGGCACGATCACAGCAACTGTTGCCTCTTGAAGGGAGGTTCCTGACCTGGTCCTTCCTAAGTCCCATGGAAACTCGTCACAGCTATTGACTTGGGCTGCCTAAAACATGGTCAGGCTTCCCTGGCCGGGAATTCCTTTTATGCAGTTTCCCTCTCCACCTCTCACTCCTACACAACTACCATTCAGCATTCAAGCACATGAAACAACATTTTGTTGGTTGCTGCCAACCTGAGACTCCAAAGAAACCTTTTATGGGTGAGCAACACTGAAAATTGAACTCCTGCCATTAAGGCTTATTAAATTTTATTCTTCTCTTTTTGTTTTTAAACCAGTTGTCTTACATTTCTCTACTGAAGGCCCAGAAGCTTTCTTGGTTTAGGAACAAGGGATGGGAGAAAATAACAGAGCCTTGTGTGTATGACAAAAAGCACATGCCTGCTTACTCTTGGCCATTTTTACACTGATGAGGTTTTTAAATTTAGGTATGCGGTCCGCTCTGGTGCACCTTTCTCAAAATAACTATTCCCAAATCACCCAACTCAATGAAGAAGAGCGATTTAAGATGCCTGACAGAGGGTTGTGATTCAAAATGCAATATGCATTTCAAAGTTCCTTTTGAGTTCAAAGCACAGTTCAGGAACCGTATGAGTGCAGCTGAATGAAACACACACAACACACAACAATGTGAGCCTGACCTTTACTGCACAAGAAGCTTAATTCTCTGTCCTAGCTGATGACTTAAGTACATTGCATGAGCCAAACTCCCAGCAAAGCAGGTACAAAGCAGGTTATCAAACAAATGAAAGTTTAAGCCCAGATTTGAAAAGGTAGGTTGGATCTACCCTTTCTTATTCCCTAAACTCCTAATTTACAGGGGAAAGTGTCAGAATGGTAAAGGGTAAATCTCATCTCAGTGTGAAGTGATACCATGTAACTCCTTTGTGTCCTTACTAAAAAAGATCAGGACTTAGCCCATTTTCTCATTCCAGCTTCATAGGAATTTATGTTTAAAGCAGGTGCAGTGGCATAGAGAGCAACGTTACTCCACTGGAAGCTATTTTTAATCCTTTCAATTCAATTTCTGGATTTTAAAACTGCAGTGTTTGTTGTTTTATTTAATAAAGATTTGTTTCAGCTCACTGCTGCCATGCCTAACGCCCAACAAAGTACAAAGCAAATAACTGAAAATATAAAAACTGGTAGGGAGACAGTGTGTAACTCACAACAGTGCTGTGGCAAATTGCTTGCTTGCAGGGTTAGGAGCTGGAAACACAAGTCACTCATCAGACTCAACCCAGCAGTGGAATTTTGTATATTGTAAAGTTCCAAAACTGCAATGCTTCAAAATAATAAAAATATATTTAAAATACTACTAATTGGTCTGAGAATCATTTACTAACCGGGGGGGGGGGGGGGGGGGGGGGGGAGCAAAAAAAGGGATTCCCCCCTCAACAGACAAAACAAGAAAACAACCCTGAAATCAACAGATTTTCCTCCTGTTAAAAGATCCAAATGAGGGAAAAGATAAAAACTTTAAAGAATATTAAAAAAAAAAAGCTCTCCCACCCTCTTCTCACTACAGAAGCAGCCTTTTCAGGACTTACTTTTATCTCAAAGCATTAATTTTAGAGCCTCTCAACCTATTGAGACTGTTCCCCAAGAATCTGAAAACAAGCTCACCACTACCCATAGAAATCTACATAGTATTTAATCCTCTTAATCCTATTCAAGTAAGGAGGAAGGTGAAGGTCTTGGTAATTATGTGAAGCTTTGTTTTGTTTGCAAGCTATCTCTAATGGCATGATAAACTCCTTGATGCTCTTGCTTAAGATGCACAAGTAGACAATAGCTCAGTAAAGCAAATAATTTCTCCTGTGACCAATAAAAAAGAGGAAGCCAAGGCTCCCTCAGGGGAGCCCTCCTAAAGGGATTTATAATACAGAAATAAGACTAACTCCTATGGAAATATCACAGCTAGTTTGAAACACATAGCTCAGAGACCAGGAGGCACAGCAGAACAGAACAAGCTGTGCTGATTATCTTTGACCCTCAGAAGGTGTTTGGCAGCTTGAACGTATGTTACTGCAACTATAGTGTAATCGGTAACTGGACTGCAACGTAGACAAACCCTAAAGTCAAAAGGCAGATGTTAAGCTGTAGCACTTAGGAGACCATTAATTATGGAATTAAATATATCTTTAATCACCAAAATACTTGATGATTTAAGTGTAAATAAGCAGTAATTAAACTACAATTAGTGTTGTTACATGCAGGTTATCATTGTGATTTATATATGTAGAACAGCTTTCATATGGGATGAAACCTACACAAATAATTGCTTAGTAAAAAGAAAAGTGTACACTAAAAGAAATTAATTACTTTGTTCAGAGACTGTACTTCTAAAGAGTCAATTCTAAATGGAAACCCAACATAAAAGCTATTAACAAGCTTGGATAACTGGTGCCACAATAATAAAATACTGTTAATTATTAAATGTTTTGAATGCTTTGCATATGTGTTAATAATATGTGGTTTAAAGATATAAATCTTAAAAAGCTGTTTTAAAATTCCTCCATGCTAAACAATCTAGTTTATAGTCAGTTACCATCAGCGGGAGTTATTTTGCCTATATTTTTCATGAATCAACAGCAATAGAGACCAACATCACTGTGTTTTTAAGCATCCTGAATTGTATAATGACGATAACTCTGAAATGTCATCATATGACTTGTCTTCAGAGTTCTGTAGTACATTTTGGTTTCATTCGCAGCTAGACACCTTGTAGGTATCCTACTAACCGAACGGAATTATAAGGCATTCACAAACATGCAGATGCATATGTGGATAAGCGATTTAAAACACAACAAAGAAAACCACACAATTATATTGTTTTGTCTCTTCATCTACTAACATGGAGTCTTTTCCTGAAGATTACTCATCAGGAAACTACTGACCTGCATATATGAAAAGTTAAAAAGGGCTCTATCATTCCTTAAAAATCTTCTTAGCGGACTTCTCTTAATTTTGTTCAGTGAGGTCAGGCAGCCTCAGAAAAGCCCTGGGAGGAAGTCTTGTACATTTTGGAGGTTACGTGAGAAACAAAAGGATTTGTGCCAAAAGAAATTGGAGTTTTGGAATTAAATTAATAGCAGCTTAGGAAACAGTCCTGATGCTAGACACTTGTCAGATGGGTCCTCTGCCTTCTCCTGCCATACATGCAGTCACCTGAGTTCACACCTAACTTGGATATACACTCTCACAAGATCTACATATACCCTCTTTCCTCTTCCTGCCCTTCTCCCAGCTGCCTACAGCTAGTTTCCTGCCTCCCCCCAAAACAGACTCCATGAAGAAGAAAAAGCAAGAAAACAGGTTAAAAACGTTCAGAAACAATGAGAAATTGCAAGTGTCACTGGGTGAGCGAGGAAATTGCATCACAGATTTCTGAGAAGATAGAGGCAACCAATAGGGACGATTGACCTTAAGTTGTCAAAATGCAGACAGAGATTCCTCAAGAATAAATTAGCTTATCTACAGTGAAACCATTGAAGATACACGATTCTACATTGGTTCCTTGGACTGCCACGGCTATTACTACAGCATAAGACATTTTGGCACATCAGATAAATTGCAATACCTAACCAGGTATTATTTCAGACTGTATGCAGCAAATGCGAAGAGAATTACTTACTATACTCCTCAGTGAGAGAAAGATTATGTAGAAATTTCTGTATTTCCAGAGGCAAAGACAGCACATGGAATCCATTACAGACAGACTCAGGTATCTATTATATTATCAGCTGATGCAGGGTAATTTGCTAAACTGCAGTACCCCATGAAAGCATAAAAGGGTTCACCTAGAAATGAGGGCGAACAGTCCAGACGGCAGTCTCAAGGAGAAAATGGACTAGAAAGGTTACTTTTGTATTTCTGTGGCCAAATATCTATATTACTCAGACATCAGTTAGATGTATCATATTGATAGAAATCTGACACAGATTATTACTAATATCAATAACATTTAAAACTGTTAGAGCTTGCCCGCATTTTTATTAGCATGCTAATTTAGCTTAAATCTACAGGTCAGAGTCAAGGTTTCTTCTATTAAAATTCCCCTGGCCATATTAGCATTTTGGTTCAGAGCTAGAGCGAGGCTTTGAAGCACAATCCTCATCTTTACTGACCACTGGTTCACAGAGCAGTTCTGTTGCGTAAAAACCAGACTCCTTTCAGAAGAAAGGAAATTGGGAGCTCCTCTACAAATTCTTTCCAAACCCAGATGGGGACATTACAGTCCAGGCTTAGGCATGAATGACACAGTCACACATTCATCCACGTCTGCAAAACGTGCACAAACCACATAGCACTCCTGAACCACCCAGCACGCTCACAAAACCCTCCAGCAGACCCCATGTTACAAACTGCTCAGTTATATCTGATGTCAGCCACGGAATAGTCTGTGGGATGCTCTACTCTTCTCCCACCATCCACTGAGGCTAACACCACAGACTGATCCTTACTATTTCAGTCAAGACAGAAAGGTTTTTTGGCATCACTGAAGTGCATTTTCAACACTGGCATCAAATCAGTAACATGAGGTCCACAGTCTTGCAGTAAGGTCATAAAATCATGGAATATCTTGAGTTGGAAGGGACCCATAAGGATCATCGAGTCCAACTCCCAGCTCCTTGGACTACCTAAAACTCAACCATATGACTAAGAGCATTGTCCAAACACTCCTTGAACTCTGACAGGCAACAAAATACACACTGCCCTTTCACCCTGTGAAATGTAAAGGGATTGCTAAGCCAAGCTTGGATTCCGTGATCAGGATACAGCCTCACGCTCCAGAAAGGCGGGCAGTACTCGTACAACGCCGAGGTGAACATCAACTCTGCTAATATGCCTGCCCTTCTGGAAAAGGTGCCAATATTCCCTCATCAAGTCCACAGTCAATTATAGGAGATCCACATCGTTAGTCCTCCAAGTGAAATTTGCTAAGATGTCCATAAACTTACCCTGAAGCCTCCCTAGGAAGCCCCAGTGATGCAGTTGCAATTTCCAGCCACCTTGGTCTGAGCACTGGATGCAATGTGGACCCTGCCAATATGTCCTACACAACCTAGGAACAAACTATCAGAGGCAAGAGGAAATTAAATGAATGAGCGTGCTCTTTTGGGTCCGCAAGTATTGTACCCACTGCCAGGTATCCCATGTTCCAAGGACAAGATGGTCTCGGCACTCCAAACTCATCTTTTGGACCAGGACTTCATGTCAATTGTGGGTGAAGCAATCACAGAGGTAGAGACTCCAGAAGTTTCTGCAGCTTGTTTTTTTTCCTTAGAGGAGAAAGGGTTCAAAAGGAATGGCTTCCTTTCACTTGAGACATCTTCACAGGTCAGCTGCTGCAGCCGCAGAAAGAAGTCCACGATAGCCCCCTAGAGTCCCTTGTAGTGTACATTGCCAAATTCATAATGAGAATATGATGGGGCACCAAACACCTGGTCACTCTAAAAAGCACAGGCAGGAACAGAAACAAGGCTCTGCCATGTGTAACACTTGTAGTTGGGACATTTACATAGTAATTAAGATGCTGTCACCGCCTGGAACGACACTGTGGAATGACAACATTGTACTTCCTAGGGAGGTCTGCAGTCAAAGAAACCTCATCTTTGGGACAGCTTTTCTTCAGAAAGGTTCAAACTATAAGTACAGTGACAATGTTCAGCACAGGGAACCAAATAAAAGCCAAACCAAACTTTCCAAACTTCAAGTACAGATGAGAAAAACCTCAATAACATCTCTGATCTACTGGTCTTCTCTTATTACATCAAATAACTTGCTTGTGGAGACATAGGCTATATTTTCATGGGAAGAACGAGAAAAACTGTTGAACTACTATACAACAGTAAATAACTCTATAATCTGTAAACTTTCCTACAGAAATGCAGCACCCTAAGGAACTGTCAAGTAATGTAATCAGAAGCCCATTCCTACGATAGCTACTCTTACATTTATGATTACTACTGGACAGAACAAATGGATATTGCATTCAAACCGAAGACTCAAACTGAGGATTCAAAGGATTCTGCTGGTTCTAAAGCAATAAGTATTGCTGATCTAAATCAAACCTGAAGTCTCTACTGCAATAAAATCTATTGGCATTCAATACCAGCATCCCTAATGAACTGAAAGAATGAGTGAATTTATTATAGAGAAACAGAGGTAATTGACTGAAATCAATGACAAAACTTCTAAATTGTTTCAATACAATTATTTCACCCACATTTAAAGCGTGTGTGTGTGCATAAATTTCATACACATCTATAAATATATGTAAACATAAACACAGCCATATATACATAAACAAACATTTAGCATCATCTACAAAAACATAATTAAGATAAAGATCAACAAAACACACTGGAAGGTATTTTGATTTAAATTCAAAATGATGATTAAGAACAGGGTGACTATTATGAGAAACAAAATTTCATAAAAAGTAAAGCATACCTGATAAAAATTGGGCCAGAAAGTGCTAATTGCCAGTTCTGCTCTGTTCCAAGTAGCAGTGATAGATGTGTTCCAGATTGGGTTACCAATAGGACCATCATTAACTTTCACATATATATTCAAAGTGCCAGGGCTAGATCCACTCTTGCTTGAAACATAATAGTGGAAATCAATACAATGCGTATCATTTTCTTTCAGATGGGGCAGCAGGAGGTGAGCTTTCTGTCCCGCAAATCTCCCAGATGTATTCACCAACATGTAAGAACCTGCAAAACAAAGTCACTAGTTCAATTTCTTCTTTATTTTTACTTTCCTCTCCCTAACATGATGATCTGTAATTAAAGCACCATTTAAAAAAAAAAATTTGCTTTGCTTTTACTAACATAACAGTAATTTTTTTTTCAGTAGGTATTTAAACTCAAATTACTTTTGAAAATCTCAAGACTCTTTTGCAAGCTAGTAAATATTAGAAACCTAATTTTACACTTGGAAAAAGAAAGAGACAAACAAAAAAACACTGAAGTGATCACACAGCGCTGAATCTACAGATGTTAGAAAAGAATCATTTGCAAGTCCCAACTATCCAAGCATTTCATTATGCAGAGCCCGCATTGGGTTTGTGTGGCAACGTTTTGGTAGTGGTGCGGCTTGCAGGGGTGGCTTCTGTGAGAAGCTGCTAGAAGCTTCCCCTGTATCCAACAGAGCCAATGCAGCCAGCTCCAAGACAGACCCACTGCTGGCCAAGGCCGAGCCCATCAGTGACAGGGGTCAGAGAACAGAGTTAAGAAGAGGAAAACAACTGCACAATGTCAGCAGCAGTCAGAAGAGAGGACTGAGACCATGTGAGATAAACAACTCCACAGACACCCAGGTCAGAGCAGAGGGAGGTGGAAAAGGTTCCCCTGCAGCCCCTGGTGAAGCCCATGGTGAGGCCGGCTGTGCCCCTGCAGCCCATGGAGCTCCACGGGGGAGCAGATCCCCACCTGCAGCCTGGGGAGGACCTCACACCAGAGCAGGGAGATGCCCGAAGGAGGCCGTGACCCCATGGGAAGCCCACGCTGGAGCAGGCTCCTGGCAGGACCTGTGGCCCCGTGGAGAGAGGAGCCCAGGCTGGAGCAGGGTTGCTGGCAGGACTTGTGACCCCACGGGGGACCCAGGCTGGAGCAGTCTATTCCCGAAGGATGGCACCCCATGGAAGGGACCCAGGCTGGAGCAGTTCGTGAAGAACTGCAGCCCATGGGAAGGACCCCACACTGGTGCAGGGGCAGAGTGTGAGGAGGAAGGAGCAGCAGAGACAATGCATGATGCACTGACCATAACCCCCATTCCTCATCCCCCTGCTCAGGGGGAGGAAGTATAGAAGGTGGGAGTGAAGTTGAGTCCAGGAAAAAGGGAGGGGTGGGGGGAAGGTGTTTTAAGGTTTAGGTTTTTATTTCTCATTATCCTACTCTGATTTGATTGGTAATAAATTAATTTCCCTGAGTCAAGTCTGTTTTGCCCATGATGATAATTGCTGAGTGATCTCCATGTCCTTAACTTGACCCACAAGTCTTTCATCATATTTTCTCCCCTGTCCAGTTGAGGAGGGGAGTGATAGAGGGGCTTGATGGGCACCGGGCATCCAGCCACAGTCAACCCACCAGAAGTCGCAATGGAATCGAGGAGAATTATATGTGCTCGGATGGCGGGATGCAGTGTATGTAGGAGGAGTTGATTCCTTTGCCTTACTCTAGCTAATCACCAGTTACGTCTTTGACTGATTAAGTGTGACAAGTACCTCCTGGACTCAAGACCTGAGAAAAGAAGGAACAAATGAAAACGCCCAGTAAAGTAGCAAACTTTACAGAGGAAAAAAACAAGGGGTGGAGGGATGGTGAATTTTATACTACAGTCCCAACTTAAACAACAAACGACAAGAAATGTAAAGGTATGGTTCAAACGAAGTTCTGCTCAAACAATCCTCACATGAACAGCTAGTCAATTTACGCTTTATTGTTCAGTGCCTATTAATGTGTTCCACTGAAGTGTACCTTCAGAATAATCATGTTACAGAACAGATGTCAACTAAAGTATCTGAATGACTGTATAGACATTATACTAGAGAAATACAACATGATTTTAAAGATATTCATATTTCTGGGTTGAACAAACCCAAAGGGAAGAATTCTATTAATACATATATTACGGTATCATAGAAGGAAATAAAATTCAACACAATGTCTACTTCAGAAAGAAAACATATCAATAAAATACATGAGGTAATTTAAACCCTGCATTTTTCATAGAAGTCAAGAAATTGATATGTTATAGGTGCATACTATAAATTCATAGCTAAATGCTCTTACAAAAATATTAGCACACACTTTTCTCAGTTACTAGAATTTTTAATTTTTTTCTTTTTTATCTTAAATAGGTTTAACTGTTCAATAATACAGTTTTGCAGTTACTTTAAATTACTTATCAAGCATAACTTCTCATTAGTTTTCATTCTAGACAAAATAACTGAGTTTGCAAAGTTGACAAAAATGGACATTAATTGTGATACAAAGGAATCTGAATACTTCCTAAAAAGCATTACTCTCTACTGAATTTACAGACCGTTAGTTACTATAACATATTGGGACAAATCTGTATTCGTTAGTAATGTAAGTAGAAGTCACTGAACGTGTTTTCCACTCGCCGAGAGAAAACTTCTAATTTTTAATTTAGCAAAGGAAAGAAGGCAAGATTCATGTGCTTTTCCATGCAAGAACTGGTTTACACAAGTTTCTGATTACACTATACTCAAATCTATAGTATGCACATCTGCAATATTTTCTTTCTTGCTGTGTTTCAGTAGTCTAAAAAGTAGGAAGGCCATAACCAGGAGAAGAAAGGACACCCCCGCCTCACACACTATTCTAGATGCAGCAGCCAAGAGGTGGTAGCCTTGCTCCTAACCTATTGGAACAAGCACAGGAAGGAATACTCTTCAGTACTACTTTTCACATGTGCTCACCCTGTTTCAGCCTGTCACAACAGTACACCATTTTCATACAGAATGCCCTATGTGTTTTTGACTTGTATTAAAACATTTTCAAATACTCCAATGCAGAAAGAATCAAATTTACTTCCACAAAGGTATAGTAAGGAGAAAACTCCTGTCTTTACCTTACACAGAGAACACTAACCAAGTTAGTAGGCTTTGGTCTTTCCAATACTTTTCTTAGTATGATGGTTCCTAAGTTGTTTGTGGTCTTGGGTTGATTGAAGTATAAAAGTTGCCTGTGTTGTAATTTTTTATGTTGTTGCTCAGTGATTAACTAGGATGATGAAGGGTGAAGGATGAACAGACACCCAGCTAGAACAAGAGTTACTCCTGCTGTATTACTTCAAACACATTTCCCCATCTTTATAACACAAAGGGTTAAAAATAAAACCCACAAAAATATATTCAGGTACAAAAAGGAAGCAAATGAATTCTGAATTTAGCCACGTGGATCCTTTCTTTAAACAGACATGAAAGAAACCAATGTTCCTTCTGTCACTTAGGACATGCCCTGCCATTTCATTTTTTTATTTAAATTTAAAATGTAAACCCCTTAAAATAGTCATAATTTGCTAAGTTATCAAAACAACATATAAAGCAGTTAGGAGTTCACTAAAAAGTAACTGGCAAGCTTTTTTAAATCTTACCACTGAGAATGCCATGGACAAATGTCCATCTTTTCGCAGCCACCTTAAAATTTCAAACCGGTATCTTCCTGACAACCCAACCAATCTTACATTCAGGGCTGCTAAGAATCCTACAGTCTTTGACAGAATTATTTTTTTAAGAACTATTTAACTTATAGCATCCTGATTAATGTACTACGTATTGCACAACTGAACCATGTGAAAAATTACCAGTGGCTTAAGAAAAGGAACGTAGTCAGCCTATTTTGAAAATCTGTCTGTAACTCCTGTGTTGAAAAAGTACAGAAGAATATCAGTGTAAACAGAATAAATCCTACTTTCCTTTTGTAAGAAAAGGGAAGCTTTAAAGAGAACTAAATTAAGCAGCAGTATGTCATTCAGATGTGCTGTTTTAGTTTTTCTGCTAGAAATTATCTGGTAAGCTCTTGTTAGTTCACGAGGCAAGGAGTAGGATGCAGATGCATCCTTTTAATTGACTAAACTATCATCTGAATCTCAGGAAATAAGACACCTAGCAGTGCTTTGACGGGTAAACTACATCACAGAGATCTTTTGGGACAACTTGATTTACCACTTGTGAAGGTCACACCAACTAACGCTTTTGGAAGCTGACGTTTCTTTTGTTCCAGCACACCCAGAGAAGCACCTTCACTCATACAACTTTTAACAGAGCTGAAAACCAAAAGGACATTCAGCCATCTAGTGTGGCCTTCTAATCCCACAGCCGATTAATAATGCGTAATAGCTTATTGTATCAAACATAGTAACTTCTATTCTAGCCCAAACATACCCCCTTAGGCAGCATTTAAGGAAAACTTTCCCAAAGAAAGCAAGCAGCTAGACAAAGGATCCAGGAACACCCAGCTGTAAGAGCCTGGTTTCAGAGGAGAACAGACTTTTTGCATCAGGCACGGGCCACGACTCGTGTGTGAGAACGAAATCCCAAGGTGCCTGTACATTACGCTATCTAAAACGCAGAGCTATTTCAAGCTAGCCAGTGAAGAAAAACTGAATATAAGTACATCTGCAACATTAGTCATCTTTGAAATTGCGTTGAAATTCTCGAGGTACAAGAATGTGCTCTGTCTGTCTAGAATAGCTAGCACTGCTTTTTTGAAGATAAGTGCTTAAATCTCTTCTTTCAGTGGGCAAGATGGACATGAAACATGGGACACAAGTAGCCTCAAGTACACACAACCACCAGCATGTGAGCAAATCCAAACTTCAGAGGTAAGCCATGGAGGTTCTGGTGGTTTGACTAAGGTTTAGCAAAAAGAAAACAAGGATAATAAATTTCATGCAAGCCCCCAATTGGCGCCTTAACCCTTTATTAGCTCTTGTCTTTGAAAGGCTGCCATCTCATGAAGGAATTCAGTGTTTTCTTTGACAGTATCTGCTTTTTGAGACATATGAATTCTGATAAAGATCAACTCAGCTTCTACACTTCATTTTAACTAGGGATCTCCCCAAAAGAAAAAAAAAACTATTATGTACTAAAATGAAAAGGCATAATCATTAGACAGAAATCATTATGTATATAGTTTACTTAATGCCATACAGTGTGTGTAACAAAAAGAAAAAAGTGCATTTAATGCATTGAAATCTTTCTTAGAATGTTTATTTTTTTTTTTTAAATCTGGTCAACTTCAGTGTTAAGTCATGTAGAAATTTTCTCTTTCAACTTTTACTATTGTCATCTGTTAAATGGATTGCTGAAATAAGACTATGCCCTATGTTTTATATAAATCTAAAGCATGTGGGTAAACTCAATACACAAATAAACACTTAATTTTGAACAAAAAAAGAAGGCGGGGCAGTTCTCAGCCATGAAAGAGGGGAAAAAAGGGAAGGGAAAAAAAAAAAGGAAAAAAAAACAAAAAAAAAAAAAAAAAAACCACCCCATAACAACCAAACCACCATTTCTTACAGTGGATCAGTTCTCCAGAACAGTTTATCACATATTTGTGCACCTGAGAAATACATGCGAAATAACTACAGCTATTTATTGGTGTATCTACTAGAAAACAGTTATCTGCCAGGAAACAAAGATTCAACAAGAAAACAGGTAAAATTATAATCAATTCAATACACATTCATAAAAGGACATAGCAAACACACATAGTACTATAAACATCTTCCTGTTAAGTGACTGATTTCCCTAGATGTACTTTCATGTTTAAACACATGGATGACGACAGTTTCCTCAGTCAAAAAGTTTAAATGGGATTTACTTGGGTTCAGTGCTTAGGTCTATGTTTAGGCACTGTGTGCAATTTAATAGTTTGAAAGTACACAGTGAAATCAAACTGAGAATAAAATCTAAGGTAGCTGATGGTGCTCAGCATCCATTAAATTCAGGCTTCTTTAATCCACGAACTTGCTAAATCATCCATATTTCATCATTTTACCCAGAGGGTTTAAATCAACAAACTGGTGGATTTGCTACAGTTGCTACTGTTGTTTACAATTCCTCACTGCAAAATGTTTCAGCAGTAATTCAGCAAATATTTGGTTCATTAAAATATTAATTCTAAGAAGATGAAATACTTGAAAAAGAAAATACAGACTAGAGTACAGTTCAACTTCTGTACACAAAAAGATGCCCAAAAGATAGAGCGAGACAAGAACTGCAAAAAAAAGTCTTAGTTTTTTGTTTTTTTTAAAAAAAACACAAAAACTGACAACTGGAAAAGCAATGTACTGTCCTATAAAAATGATGGAAATGGCAGAAGAGAGATTTTTCCAGTCACTTCTGGTTTTCACCATGTCACATCACTTGTTAAGGACACTTTTTATACCTGGAATGTCAAATGCAATGAAATTGAATGCAACATCATTTTTCATGCATGAAACAAATGTGATTTGTGAGCAAAGAAAGTTACTTTGTTGATTTTTCACCAGTCTTACACAGGTTGAGACCAAATGATTAGTTTTCCTTCCAGATTGTGGCAGTGGACATGACCTATCCAGGTTATAATCACAATCCCATTGCAATTTCATTTTTACAATAATAAATATAAGTAAAAAAGTATTGGTGCTTAACTGATTTAGGCATCAAGTATTGGTTGATTTTGACTCTCAATATTTAAAAAGTGTGCTAAATACAGGAAAGCAGAAAGTCTGAGTTTAAGAACAGATTTTCTATGTATTACCTTATTAACAAAACATAAAATACCACTGACTGTTGACTACTGTGAGTGCTCAAGACTAAGTATGTGACTGTCCAAGATACTGGAACTGCTGTGCATATACAGATGAATTGCATGGCTCAAGTGTAATGGGTCCCATTTTCAGACAAGACAAAGTCAATATATTATGTTCTTTTATTTATGTTATTTATAAACGTGTGTACGGACCATCTTGGAAAGACTGCAGAAAGCATAAGACCTGAATTTAGTAACAGCCAGCCTGGACTTTAATTCCCAAAGCTAGTAACCAGAAGAGTTTTTGTCTTCAGTATTTTTTCCTACTATTTACTAACTTTACAGATAAAGGAAAATACGTCTTCAGGTAACATTTGACAATTACGGAGCTGCTGTAATTTCAGAAACCCCTCAAAGCATGACTAGCACTACCTAAAGAAGTTGGAACTTAAGCTCAGATGCACCACTTCCAGATACCATGCAGTAACTGCACATAAACATCAGTGCTGCTTGCACCCCTGAATTGGCATAATAAGGTGTGCCAAAAATACACCAGTTGAGAGTCTTCCCTTCAGTACTTCAACTAACATCCATCAGTTCTGTTCATTAACTTACGAAACATTATTGTCTCAGGTGAATTTTAAGCCTTCTTTTGAGAATACTTACTTATATTAAATTTCATGTGATAATTTTAATCATTATTTATCACCAGTCCTAAAAAAAAAACCCTCATGAATCATCTCAACTTCCAAGTTGTTTATCTTTCAAATTTTCAATTACTAAAACTCTTGAAAAAAATCTGTTAAACTATTCCATCATAAATCCTGTACATTGTTTGAAAACATCAATCCATTTCTACCCATAATGCCATGTTCATTTTAGCAGAACTAATAAGCCTACTAAGCCTTATAATTCTTTCACCAAATTCAATTCTTCAAATTCTTCCTCATCTTATATGCACAGACACATCTTCCATTATTTTGTTAGAAATTGTTTTGATCAAACACAAACATGAACTCACTCACTTCTGAATCATGTATTTCTGCAGTCCCTTTTCCAATAGCCAGTAATATCTAAAAGAACTGCTTTCTGATGAATGCTGTTTGTTTTTTCAATCCTTTTCAATATTTAAAGAGTTTCAATATTTAATGAATTTCACTATTCATTCCATAATAAGGATCCCATCCCATAAAGGAACTGTGCTCCAATTGGGTTTCAAAGAGACAAGTTTGGTGCAGGACAACATTCTTGGTTTTTTTAATTCCCGTAAGATCCCTCATCCAGTGTTTGGCCTAAGACAGTATGCTCTGGCAGCTCCACCAGTAGCTTCTACAACCAGTGAGAACTGTGCTACAAACTTTTAAAACAGTAGACAGCTTCCCACAAATGGTACGCAAAGTTTTCTTCAGATTCTCTTGAGTCCTCATGATGGAGTCAGCTGGATTTCTTTAAAGCTGGCCTAATACCTTTTACCAGCTATAACGTTTTTCAACTTTTATGCTATGACTGGATCTCAAACATGCCAAAGCTTTGAGACAGACCTGTCTGCACCTTTTTTTCAAAGTGAACACACCAAAAAATACCAAAAGGGCTTTGAAGAAGTGATGTTTTATTAGAACATAAACCTGAACAAACTCTCTTGTCTGAAAATCCACATTTTTTCAAGTGAGAGAGATAAAATACAGCCATTTGACAACAAATACCTTTTCTGCCCAACCGTGTCTTTGCAACAAGAGCCTTTCTCCTCCAGACCTGCTTTTCACACTAGCAACTTTAAATAGCCTCTATGGTTTCAACAAACTCTACTTGCTCTGCTCTGGGTCAGTAGAAAAATCTCCCCCCTTTTCATCATCTCTGGCCTGGTTTTGTGTCTCTTCCCAATAATTCTAAGAAAACTCCCTAGGTGCAAGCTCATCACTCAGCCCATCTATTACTGCCTGCCCTGTTCTTCCCTGGAAAAGCTTCTCCCATTGCCAGGTGCTCTCAAAGAAGAAATCCTCTCCTCCCCTTCAAAGAACTGTCCCTGATCAAAAAGCATGCAGTTACCAAGCATGGACTTATCACAGCATATAATGTGCATACAAAAAATAATTTTGAAAGAGACCTTGAACCACTACCTCATTTGTCACACACAGAATGGACAGTATGTGCATGAAGAATTTTTTGTATGTTCCTTCTTTTTTCAAGGAAATAAGATGAAGTTTCCAACCTCACTAACAGAGTAAGACTTGTTTAGCACAAAGGCTCTAAAATCGTTCCCCTCCTGTGAGGGCTATCCTCTCAGATGCCTCCTTGCCTTGTCTGTTCCTAATAGGGCACAGCTGCTATCCTAACACACCAGTTCCTTCTTTAGCCTGTGTACCTGCAGTGAGATTGGAAGAAGGTGTGTCTGCTAGACACATCTGCTAAATCTATCCTAAACAAAATAAGGAAATTCAAAATACAGGGTTCAGTAAAAAAAGGATAGGAGTAGAAATAGTAACCATCAACATGGAGGGGGGGTAGAGGGAGGGAGAAGAAGGGGGAGAGGAGGGAGGAGGAGGGGGAAGGGAAGGAGGGGCGGGGGGAAGGAGAGAGAGGGAGAGGGAGAGAGAGAGAGATGGCCTCACATACAGCGAGAAGAACAGTGCCTTTATTGGCACCCTTACAAACACACAGAGCACTCGCACAAACAGCATGGACAGCCCCGTCCTGTTCCTCCTCTCCAGCTAATGGGAATTTCAGTCTGGTAGTGGAACCCACACCCTGCTTCTCCCCAGGTGTTGGCCCCCAGACCCAACAGCCCCTGATTTTCATGGTCCCACACCAGCTGCTGGCACTCAAATCTCTTCTACTGCTCTCTGGTTAGTCTGGTTTGAAGTTCATGAGCATTCACACACACACGGAAGATGAGAGTGCACCCACACACAAGATGGTTAGAAAGATTTAAGAAGAACACAGGACTGCAGTGATCAAGCATCAGGCAGAGCCACACCAGCATACTGAATGGCCAGCTATTTACACTTGATCAGCCTCTTTTATCCCCTATTTTTTTAGGGATTTCTAGGGATAACCACCTATTTTTCACACTCTTGCTCCTTCCCAATCCAGCTTTACTCCTGCCTTTGGTCCCCACATTAACAGTCGCAGGTGCAGTCAAGGCAGCAAGCAAAACTGCAAGCCATGTTTTCCAATGAGTTGCTCACCTATCAACTTGTATTTTATTATAAATTGGCATTCAAAGCATGAGACAGTTGTTTCGTCATTGAAGATAAGTATCTGTAAAACTAACCCGCACATGCCAACAATTAATGCTGTAGCAGAAAGTCTCCCTTCTTTTCTAAGCACGTTCTCTTGGCTGCACCACCAATAACATTAGTCTTTACTTTTGTAAACCATTCAACCATGCAATTCAGCATTTACGAAACAATACTCAGGAGAAAAGCAGAAATCAGCTTTAACATGTTTCAGGGGAGCTCCTGGGGTAAATCAGTTGCTCTTCAGATAAAAGCTTTGGGTAAAGTAAAAATAATAAGGGGGGGTAGGGGGTGTAAGGGAACATAGCTTGATCCTGCATGTTATTCTTACTGAAAAGGGCCATCTCCAAGAACAGGGTTAAGTGCTACTGGTGCTCTTCTCCCTTCCCAGTGACAGGCTGAAAGGTTTGTTAAAACACAGGGGTTAATATAAAAAGCTTCTCAAGGCCCAAAGACAGTAAGCTGTACAACTTTTATAGAAATTCAATTTTGTTTCAGCTTTAGGTTGCTAGGTTAATATTTGACTAATGATCATATCCAAGTATACACTTCCAAATTTTAGATCACCCCAGCAATAAGTTACATTCAAAAGCAGATTATCATTGTACTTTCTGCATACAGTATTCTCTGGAAAGATTACTGCTACCTGGCCAATTACCCATTTCCTATGGGTGATAAAGGCATGCTGTCACCATAATACTATCAGGTGTGTAAACTACTCCTAAGGTGTTGCACAGATTAGTATCCGCAGTAACACAGCACATGCAAATGACATCCATCTTTTGAATTCCACTCAAATGTCTGATAGTTTGTCACAGACCTGTAAAACAGAAAACAAAACACTGCTATATTGCCTATGGCACTAAATCCCACAACAATACAGAGCCTTCTGAAATCTTGTTTGACATATCAGTAATTTTAGAAGCATATTAGCCTCAAGGGCCATTCTGTTACTGGAGTAATTTACTCCTGGTTTTATGAGTGTGAACAAAGATAACTCACAAGACATCTACCTTATCTATCAAAGGGCAGGGTAGGATAAAACCCAAAACAACTCCGCAGATCTACAGTAGACTACAATGTGGTGTTTAACCTACTCTTTTGAATCAAAGCAACCACCTTTTTCTCATCAGTTTAATACATTCATCTCCCTTAGCGTAGACCATATATAGCCTCAATTCTTTTACTTCCAGATAAAAAGTCCTGCTCAGCAATTAGAAGCTTGTCAGTGTAAGTGCAATCAGATGCCTTCCTAAAAGACACTTTTATATTTTGTTTGTTTGTCTGAACTGAATCACTGGTTGAAAACACAAAACACAAGTAGTGGTCTTTTTCCCCCATTTAAAATACAAATTATTTTAGATTAGCATTTACAGCATTTTTCCTCCATGGAAACACTGCAGAGATCTTAGGTAAGATTTGCTCAGTAAAATTTTAAGCACATCAGGGGCTGTGTTTAGTTGATGTGCAACAGGATGGCTCAGGACGTTTCATCTTGAGCCCCTGACCCCACAGGAAAGCACTATGTTACACCAGCATAAAGGCACTCACCTGCCTCATGGCAACTACATGACAGTTTAAGCTGTAATAGATAAGCTACTGCACTTTTCAAAGGCTCAGGGATACACTTTAGATATCTACTTTTTGTTGTCTTACAGCAATCAGTCTGCACAGTCAACCTATACTATAATACGAAAGCTTTAAAACTGATATAATAGCATATGCAATTGGGGCTGTTACTTCAATCTTAAAAAACCAACACAACAAACAAAAAACCCCACCACCATGAATACAAAATCTGCTTTTAAAATGAAATGTAACTGTGGTCTACACGAAGATTTATATATGTGTATATATCGGCCTGAAATACTGCATTAGTTGTACTTACTCTGTACAGGAATTAGAGACCCACTATGTCTCCATTCCTGGATTTCTCTCTCTCTGTTTTTTAATGCACTAATGCCTTTGCCACAGAAGCAGCTGACAGCATTTTCTACAAATTGGCATATAAAGCCGTATTTCACTTAGGTTTTCTCCTCTTAGGGATCCTGTTACACTTAGCAACGATAGAGAGAAGAGTGACATATCTTAAGAGTTAAGATTTCTTTTTTCCTACCTGATTTCCAAATTCTAAAGCAAGTAAAAAGTACAGAGTTATTTGGTCTAAGTTATATGACAGGACTACATGAAAGGGTTTCAGAACATGACAAATGAAAAAAACAAAAAGAATTTAAGGCATCCTTAATTGTAATTGCTTCAAGAACACATTTATTGATTCCACAAATTTGAAATCTCACCCCTAAAATAAAATTCTTTTTGCAAAAAACACCTTCTTGGCATCCCAGGAAGAAAAAAAAGACTTACTCTCAGCTATTTTATTGTAGACACGTTAACCACTATAGTACAATCTACCTTTAAAGGCTCTTATCTAGAAGAGATTGTCACAGACTACATCACAAATAAGGAATATTGTGCAGGTTGCCAATTTATCTGTGGTTATTCACATAATAATCTCTTTCACTGTGGCAACAGGCAGACTTTCCAAAGCCATCTGCACACTGAGAAGGTGGGAATTTTGCTTCTCATTCTTTTAAAGAGACTTCTTCCAAGCCCCAGAAGGAACTGGTTTTAAGTCCTGTACTACTATGGCTATTTGCTATGTCCTAGTTAGTCGCAACTCGTAACCACCTTAAATATAGCAGAAAGTATCCCTAAATCATTTAACTGGTGTACATAATGAAGTTAACATACTTACCCCATGGAACTAACTATATATTGGGTTTTTTCCTATGCAGTCCTATGGAGGATACTGTTTGATATACCTATTTTCAAGTTCTAGTCTGATAGAGGTGCATTAAAGATATTAATTTGGGCCTGATATGTTCCTGAAATAAGCCCTCCAGTTTCCATGACTCACAATCCCAGGAATTAGATTGTCACTCAAGAGACCAACAGGGTCAGGGTTTTTTCCCCAAGAAGGAAAGCATAAGACTAATTAACGTAAGGGCTTAATGATGTGCTTGAGTACCACTCAGGAAAGCACTTAGATACTTACTTAATTTGGCTTTGACAAGACCAAAACTGAGAAGGTACATGCATAATGTTTCCACATGATGCTTTCTGGAGTTCTGAGTTCCTATCATTGCAGGAACCCGACATTTCACAGCTTATTTAAAAATTCTTAATTGAAATACCATTATATTCACAGATAAAATTTTCAAAACCACCTAAGTGATACAGAAAGCCTAGAGTTGATGTCATGAAAGCTAATTTGTCAACAAAGTACAGTAGCTAAATACAGCAATTGAGGACCTGACAGCTGTAAAATGATATTAGTACATACACATATCGTGCATATTAGTCGGGCAACTGAACTAACCCTTGCCCTGAGGAAGAAGTTGTCCTGGTTTCAGGTTTTCAGCAACACTCAGACTCCTAAGTCCTGAAACTAGTTTTTCCAACAATATTTAGGCATTTCTCAACAGACTTGTAATTCTCAAATAACCTAGAGCAAATGAACCATGCAGAAGCATATTCAGCACCATTCAGTATGGTGTTTTCAGTTAAATTTTGTATTAAGGGTGGCTGGTGGCCCATAAGAAAAGTTAAGGCTTGGTAGCAGTGCTCAAGCCAAAAACATTTGGACAACACTGACTCATACTCCTGAAAATTTTTTTCAAGCCCAGAATTTAATCCAGATGTTAAATATTAAGGCATGTGAGTGATTCTGAAAGGGGAAGAGGGATAAATGTTTTCACTGCTGTGAAAGGGGAATGTGTATTCACCTGTTTTAAAACACGCTACAGGATAAAGCAGAATCAAATGGAAACCAAATTAAAAGACAAATGCCCTGCGCTTTTCTTCTTCCTTTTGTCTTACATTTAAAGCTTCTATGTTGAAATTTGGACAGGATACCAGAATCCTCAAAATTTCATTACATATTAGTCCAACAAAAACTAGGGAACTAACGTGCCATTTTTTAGATTATGTTACCTTTTTTTGCAAACATTGTAGCCGGGTACCCTCGTGACCCATCCTGCTTCTCCATGCTCCCCATGGAAACGTGCCTGTCCCCTCTGCAGCTTCCAGGGACAACTCCCGTGCGAGCCACAGGCCGCCATTTGCAGCCTCTGTCCTCTCCTGGCTGTGACTGTCCCCCGCCAAGCTGGGCCTGGCTGTCGGGAGGACAGAGGAGGCTCCCGCTGCCAGGGCCCTATCCCCCAACAGAAAGGGTGAGCAGCCAGGAGTCCAAGGCCGGCGCAAACAACTCCTGCCAAAGAGAGAGAGGGAGCAGAGAGGAGACGGATCCAGGCCCTCAGGCCTGCAGGGAAGGAAGCAGGACGCCAGCCGAGCCCTTCCATGGCGCCCACAGGGCCCTCAGCCCACAGCTCAGACCGGGAAAGACGTGCACATTACACACGGCACATTCACTGCCAGCCCCTTACCCATCCTTCCCCACTCCTAGGATGTTACACATGTTCTGCTCATTCTTTAATAAAAAATAATAAAAAAAAAAAAATCCCATTTCAACCGTTTCTTTCAAACAATGGTTGTTGCGATGCTGCTGAGCGGCTTGAAGCGTCCCTTACCAACCCACCACCAGAGCAACCCATCCCCGCTGAATGCCCTCTGCAGCAGGGAGGTGAAGGCTGACCATGGCAACGACAGCTACAGCCAGGTTTTACTACAAATACGCCGTAACGCTTCCGCCTCCCACTCAACATTAGTGTGTTCGCACATTTCTGTCCCCCTAATATTAAGAGCAAATTGCCGTGTACAGGCAGGCAGCCTTACACTGAGCCTTGTGCCTAGGTGACCACGAAAACAAGCAGTGTAGGCAATAGTTTAGGTGTCGGTACGCCAAACCACTCGCAAAGTAATGGTCCTGTATTTTTAACATTTAATAAAAAATTTTGTTTCCAAACTGACTTATATTTATTTTGTCTGACTGTACTTTAGGTTAAGTTTGACTAAAATACGATGTAAATTCTCAATTCCATTAAACTTTCTTTCCTTCTCTGCAAACATTTTAATGTATCCTCTGAAGTACTACAGACCTTTTTTTCGTTATTTTCAAAGCCTGTTTCACATAACCAAATAAGCTATACTTTAACAGCATTTTATGAGGAAAAAATCTTCAGAAATACTATGAAACATTATCATAATGGACCAGATTACATTAAAATATTAAAGGAAAATGAAAATCCTAAACTGAATAATTGCTAGACTCAATTACCCTTTACGGTACAATAAATACTTTGTTTTTCATTCAGACTACAACTCGGTGTCAAAAGCAGGAACGCAAAGCATAGTGACATAAATTCATTTTTAGGCGAGCAACAGAATCACTTGGCTTTACTGGAGACACTGTAGCATTTGTCTCCTCTAATCTCACTGGTTACCTTCTTATTTTGCCTAATGGAATTATTTTACTTAATATCATTTTGGTTTGATTTACCAAAACCAAATTTGCAACACCGCAGTTCCTTCTCCAGGATTTTTTTTGCTGCGATGCTTTGAAGGCTGGCTACCTTACTTTGGTGAATATTTTCCAGGCTTTTAGCGCTGAAGTTTCAAATAAACGAAACGTGTACCAAATTTTAAAGACTTAACTGCGATCAGCCCAGGGATAATTTGCCAAGGAAATCATACCAGTGGCAGAACATACTCAAACTAAAAACTTCACTTATAAGCCAGATATTTTTAAATCAGCTACTATTACAAGTAATACCTACAAGTCTAGTACTTAGCCAAGACAAAAATAATATAGCCCCCATTTTCCAGTCTACTTTGTGTGTGTTAGACAGTACTTTGCATAAAGAAACATGCAGACTCCAAGTTATATATTCAAATCAAAATGGAGGTGGAACTGAAAAAAACAAAACAAAACAAAACAAAAAAAACCACCAAAAATAAGTATGGTGCTGTAAATACACTTTTTTAAATTACTTTGAAAGTTGACTTGTTTTGAAATAGATGCCTTCTCTCTTAGAGTATCTTCTCTCTTAGATACCCAAGACCTAAGTCCCTTCTTCATAAAAGCTAGAAAATAAACTATAAATAAAACCACCCCTTACAAAACATCCACTCTCTGAATCACAGTGAAAAGCCCAAGATCCTCAGGCAAACCGGATTGTTTGCTAAATCTGTTGGAATAATCTGAACGCTGAGCACTGCTCACTCACTCACTGTAACAACTTGTCATATTTTTCCAAGTCATCTGTCTCCTATTCCTTCTTATCCCCTGCCGAACACAAGAGGAAAGCTGAGAATAGCCTACTGAAACACGAATGCACACTTATTTAACAGATGTCAATAATCTTTTTCACATGTTGCACAATTATGGATTTACAAGTCCAGAGACTAAGATTTAAGAACACATTAAAAACATCTGAAATAGAATATTTTAAACAAACACCTTGAAATGCCTGGTGAGACACAGAAGTTGCTATGTGAAGCACAACAAACAGCTACGTACTGAATGCCGTTTATGCACAGAATGAATTGTCATGCTAAAGCAGCTGTGCAGGGCTGTTTGCGTTTTTTTTAAAGTTTGCACTATCTTTTGTAACTAAAAAAGTCTGTTGAAAATTAATCCTCTTTCACTCTCTTATGTAAGTCTCTAGAGAGCGGTTTTTAATCATTTGAAATGTACTTATTTTCAAAAAGAAATAAAACTTTTCAGTTAGGCAGCGACATCACCCATTTCGTAACACTCAAACTTCATTTTTTGTGCAGACTAACTCGACAGACTTTGCCATATGATGAACAATTAATAGATAAATGCATCTAGGCTATTCCTACTCTTTGCCCATCATTTTGATAAGGCTTGTCATGATATATGAGGTAAAACTCACTAAGCTTTAACAGAATGTAAGTTAATTTCCTGAAAGAATAATGTAAGGGAGATTTTTATTAAATCCTAATTACTTCTATTTCATTATCACTTCAGTAGGTGGATTGGCTGATATCATTATTGTAATTGAGGTCGGTGAGAATGAATCAGTCCAGTCTTACAAATATACTGCTTCCTCTCATCTTTTTATAATAGCCTGTCACCTTTTCTGTAGTTCAGTAATAAAATTCACAGAGGTCATACAGGCAAAGTGAAAAAGCAATGACTGAAAAGTGTCAAATGGCAGACAAGCTCTTACTGCCTCTTTTAAAAAAAAACTCCATCCAGAACTTCCTCGAGTAGTAGGGGCTGGCAATATTGCTAATATGAAATAATTTAACTTTCAGTTTGGTTTGTCAGATGAGAAGAATGTGTTACGAATCTCCTTGTCTTGTCAAAAGTCAGGAGGAAAAATTCTGGGATATATTCTGGCAATGGCTACTTCAGGAGCGACCTACAGCTTTACAAGTCTAGCTCAAGCAAAGTAGCCAGGAGTAATCTTGAACTTCTGTTTTCTCTGGAATCCTCTTTTTTGCTCAGCCAAATATTTTAAAACAAAGCAAGATTGGCACTAAAACTAACTTAAATGATTACAATTTATAAGCCTGTTTCACTGATTTAAAAATCTTTACACTTGATTAGAAAAATTGCTGTTTTGATACCCCGAGTACACTTTTCATCAACAGTAGACTGTAACTACTGTTTTCCAATCCTTCAGGATAAAAAGCAAAGGGGGAAACAGAGGCCTAGCCAAAGAATCAAATCCTATAAAGCCTAATTACTTTAAGAACTAGAATCTGTAAAAACTACATATTTTTATGAAAAGCTAGGATTCCTAAGAAAGGATGGGGTTTTTTTGACTGTAGCTAGTTCACTATGTTATTACTACTAACAAGTACTGATGTTTATTTCACACCTACAAAAACCAGTTTAAGATTCTCACAGTTTTTACGCCTAATTCTTTTTTTTGAGTTTCTGAAGTTTATGTCCTGCCACACTCTGCCTAACTTTGCTCCATCAGGGACGCCAGCCTCATCAATCTTTTTGGTTTCCTCCTGACCATCTCCCTGTGTACCTTCCCTCTGACCCAATATTCAACAACCCACTCGCTTTCTTTCTTCAACTAAATCAGTTTGAAAGGGCACTCAATTTATTAACAAGCTAAAGAGGTTAATTGTTGAATTTTGCTGTTTCCTCTGCCTTGAATCCCGATTCCTTAATTTTTGTTCAGGGGGGCCACAGCTATCATTATTTCTAAAACCGTAGGTGGATCATATACATAAGCCTTATACACATATCTATATAACTATTCATAACCAGATTGCCTGGTTTGTCTCGCCCTCGTGGGTACCGGGAAGATGGCTACAAGATAGATGGAGCCTTTGAACTTAACTAGAAGTAAGTGAACCTATGCAAATAGCAACATATACCTGATCTAAACACACAGACAGGGTCTTAAAGCTACAGAAAGCATTCACATCCTTACATACATCAGTTACCTATCTACTGATTACCTGTGCTAAACTACACATGAAAAGCATTCTTCAGATCAACTAATTTTAATCCTAGATTAAACAACAACAAAAGTATTTCATACCTTTAAAATCTCAAACCATTTTCTAACAGATGGAAAAACATTGGTTGAGACAAAATATCAGCATGTCAGTTTTTCTCTGTAGCATACTTTTTATTTCATCACAACTAAAAAGATTTCTTTTTCTATCCTTTGTTTTTAAAGAGTAATACTATAGTTCAGTCCAGTGGAAAAAAAAAAAAAAAAAAAGGAAAGAAAAAGGAAATAAGTCTGAAAACACTGAAGATTTTCTAAGACGCTAGTAAAAATCTTGCTTAAAGGGTTCTCAAATGCCCAAGAAAATCATTACCAGGAAATTACTTTTTAATCAAGCATGAGGAGGAAAGCAGAAAGTATTTTATTCCCTACAACAACATAGCACATGCACATTGTTTGCACTTTGAGAAAGACTATATACCCCAGAAATAACTAAAATTCTGTAATGTTTAGCTTATATCCAAAGGCAGATTGAAACTCATATATTCCTGTAGCTTACTTTTCCTTACAAATTTCTAGCATAAAACATGTAGTCACTCTGTTATTATTTATGGTTTTCCATCTGTTTCAGCTAAGACAGCAACTATTGAATAGCTATTTTTCCTCTTACCTTACTAACTGAATTTGGGTAGTGTTACTAAGACCTAGGGAGAAACCTGCAATCCTCAATCCACTCCCACCTTTCTTTTCATTTTTTAATTGCCTGAGCATAAGGAGGAATGGATACTTAGTACTGTAATTACTTAATAATGGCTCCGATACTTAAGTAGCGAAGATAAGTAGTATTTTTAGGGTTGTACGTGTCATGAAAGCTTAGCTAGTACGATAATAGAGTAATATAAACATTCACTGTTTTTTAAAAATAGTTGGCATTTTACTAGAAAATCCAGTTAAAATAATTCTGCTGAACAGTCTACTAAAACCTCTATAATTTATATATTTTACATTATCCTTCTGCTTTATTCTTCCATAGATCTTCACCAAATATTTTGCAGCTTTTAGCCAAAAAATGGTCAAATTGATCCTACGTAAGAAGAGATTCCGAAGTCTTGCACATCACCACCAAAGATGCTGAAAAGTATGACTACAGCTATGTCCACCTGCATGGTGACTCAGTCTCTAAAATTAAAGACTTGGAAATGGAAACTTAGAAATTCCAATTGCCAAAGAAAATCTTTAGCCCTTCAAAAGCAAACTGCATCGTAAGTCTGCATCACCTGATACTATTTAGAAAGTTTGAGAAATATATTTAGTACTCTTGTCAAGTAATATCAGAATACTAACGTTTATAAATAACTGCGAAGTAAAATGAATCTGGAGAGAAATCCTCAAATTTGGAGCACTTGCCGCAAAGCTTTGTCTCTGCATAAAGGCTGAAGGGGTGTAGCTCAGGCTTTCTGAAACAAAATTCCCTGAAGAATAAGAAGGACTTTTGCCAGCCTTGCATTAATATAAAGAGAAACTTCATCTGAGTCAACCGAGAGCCAGAGATCACTGGAGTGAGGAAGATGGGCAACATTTAAAGCCACATCAACATCTGTCATATGCAGGGATACTGCACTGCTTCTACTGCATTTCTCTAGAGGAATTACCCAGTACTGAACGCAGATATGCATTATAAAAAGTTTGTATTTTACCGATGTCTCTTTCATTAAGGTTGCTTTTTATTGCAACAAGAGTTGGAGTTAAAGGCGGTGCAGACTTTGAGTCAGCACTGGTGTTTTAGAGTGGAAGGCAACATAGGCATATATTGCCTATATATTCCTGACAGAGGACCAGTCAGGAATCACAAACCAGCGTAAGTACCTCTCAGCTTTATTTCACACTCTGACACTGACTCATTATGTCAAGTGAGTCACTTAACCTGCGTCGGCCAATTAAATTCTCTCTAAATTATGCAGGATACCACTCGGTCTTATGGTTGTTATGAGGTGTTACTCATTTCTGGAAGAACATTTGACATTCTTGGATAAATAAAGAGTGTAAATTTTACTACTGCCAGCTAATGAGAAATTAGCTTATAAGAGGGCCACGCTATGTGCCAGTTGCGGTTGTTTTGCATGATAAATGATTCTCCCAAATAGTCATCAGTAGTGAATGTCACTTTTCTCAATCCTTGCCATGTTTTTCATATTTACAAGCATTTGCAGTAGGTATGCAAGAAGACAGGCATGAAACAAGGACAGCAATTGTCAGTTCAGACAGAACTGAAACAAAAATGGGGACACGGCATCCAGAAAAATGAGATATAGCATTTATTTTGTTCTGGAAAGTAAAACAAATAGTAACTTTTTAGTCATGATTACTATGTCCTTGATTAATTTTCTTGTTTCTTGAAAAGTGGAACCATACTCCCTATGTACTATTGAGTCCAAATACGTAGTTTACACCATACTATTATTTATCTGACAGGTACGTTAAAACCAAGCCCTCTGAAGCTGTTTATACGTGTTTTATTATTTTATTATTACCTGAAGCCAGAAGCAGAAAGACCGTTTACTACACAGTAATAAGCAGTATTTGGGATTAGCAGGCATAGGAGATGCAGAGGTCATCAATTTGTGATGAGGGAATACATTTTTATTGCTTGACTCACAGGAAACACCTTGTTACTAACACCTTCTACCTGGGCTTTTTCTCCCCTTGTTTTAATTAATACAGGAATAAACTGTCTTCCAGTTTTCCCAACCAGAAAAAAAGATCAATCACACTGACGGAAGAAAAGGTTCCTGAGAAAATACATTTCTTAAATGCATAGCCTTCAATAACCATTAGTTTCTCTGGATATAACATGGAATTTTGTCATAGACAAGTGCAATTGTTTTTTGAAATGGGCAAAGAATTGTATCAACTATTAGTTGATTAAGTAACACATCAGGTAGAAAGGCAGAAGCTAGGCTAGGCAGCGTTTCAAGCCCTACCTCTGTAGCCAACATTGCACTTTAAGCTGCTGCAAGACCAGTACTGCTACTGAAAGTGATCCACACATTTCTACTGTGCCTTCCTATTTCTGTCCTACAAGGCTGCACAGTAAACCAAACCAAGGACCCAACTGATCTTCTGTTTTCTCTGTTGTCCCTGTTTCACTGCTGGGGATGTTGGAGAAGGTGGTGTCAGGTCCCCAAGGGCACTACCAGGCCTCACTGTCCCACCCCTCACCCTGCCCCTGCAGCCTCGTTTCAGCTCAGCCCTGGGGACGCTGGAGGAGTGCCCGTTCCCAGCCCCGTCACTGCTCGCTTCTCCTTCGGCTCCTGCCCGGGGTCTCTGGACCCTGGACCTGGGGCTTTCCTTGGATCCCAGTAGCAGGACACTACTCCTGTTACCGGCTCTGCGTTCAGATGCTGCGGGACTGCGCCGCTCGGTGAGGGCACAGCCAGTGCGGGGGTCACGCTGGGACCCCAAACCCCCTTGCCCTAAGAAGCAGCCAGCCCTTGCTGCTCCCTAATGGGGGAAGGAAGGTGTTGGTCAAGTTAATATACACATCTGCAAAACAACTGCCTAAAAACTAAGCTTCAGCTCAGCTCATCCACAGGAATTAATAATGTATGTACTTCCTCTCCAGTTGTACAAACAACGCAGTAAGAAATGAAATCCTAAGCAACACTGACATTTAAAATATCACATTTGTTACATGAACTAGCACTTACGGAAGCTATTGTTTCAGGTCTTCTGCAAAAGCAGTTACAGCAAAGTTAAACACTTCCATCACGTTTTAGATGTTTGCAATATAACAGCTAAAGAGCCATTTCTTCATGAATTTAAGTGAGAAGACTGATGCAAGAAATCTATCCCTACCCTGACAACAGCTGATTCTTTATCTATCTTAAGCAAAACCATTATGGCCCTCCTAGATGTCATGATAATGATAGACCAAGAAAACGTCTGGGATGAACAGATATGGCCTACCTCCAAAACAGAAAATAGCAGCCGTGTGGCCCATTGCATTCCTTTCTACAGATGATCTCGTGGTACAGGAAAATAGGAGCTGAAAGCATTGCATGATCCTGAAAGGCTTCTAAAAGCAGGAGCTCTTCCACTTGATTTCAAAACACTAAAGAAAGGTGTTTCAGGATTAGAAAGATCGATTCATTTGACAGAACCCAGGAAGGCCTCGTTTCAATTTTAAATTGCTTTTGTAAAAAAGAAACTGCTGGAAAATACCAAAAAGATCCACTCTGGGAATTTTAATATGCATTAGACTTGAATGAATGTTAACATACAGTCTTCCCACACCTTACTGAACGTTTTATTTCTGAAACGTCTCTTGCCCTCCAAATTCTGTTCCAGCAGCTATCAATTCCACTGACCACGAGCATGATGTCTTGACTTGCCCCACTCAAACCGCAATATGATCTTCGTCTGCTTACCTAGCACAGATTCTTCTAACTCACATGACCAGATAAAAACGGACAATATTTATTAATTGGATGGTGTCTTGAACTAGATGTCAAGGCCAACTTGATGGACAGAGTGCTCACTGGAACAGAAAAACAAGGAGTTTGCCTGACACCAACAAAACCAACCCAGTACCTACCTGAAGACCATAAAATGAATACATACTTTTTCTAGTACTGTTTTTTCCAAGCACCCCTTTCTTGAGGTATCTCTAATATTAATTCTTTCCCGCAGACAATCTTATTCTATATGTGTGCTGAAAGTGTCTTGCTTCTGATGTAACTCCTTATATTTAAAGAAAGGTTTAAGAAAAAGCTGATTTGGTCATTTAAAAGTTTCCTGCATCCTTAAACCACGTGTTGTTTTACAATGTGATGTAGCTAATTAAGAAGGCTTAAACTCAGAGAGGAACATCCCTTTGAGCACTAAGCCTGAGCAACATTTCGGCTCCTCTCCTCTCTCTATTGAGAAGTACAGCAAAACACAGGGGGGAACTGCAGGAACCTCAGCTGTGGCCATACTAGGTTGGATCTGATGCCAGCCTATTCCAGCAGCTGGCATCTTGCCTGTGGTAAAAGGAAGTCTTTGGAGATAGGGGCTATAAGCCCTAAAGTAGGCTGGCCTGAGACAATCCAGACTCCATGTTAGTCTTTTCCCAACCTCTAGTAGTCAAAAAAAAAAAAAGTTTTAGAGAGGCAGAGAAGCTAACACTCCCAGCTTAGTGACAAAGCCAACTCCAACACTATGCAACCATGGTACACACAGCTTTATTGTCCTGAATTTTTTCCTTTAGTAATTTGTGTGGTAATGTTTAGTATCTGTTATATATTTAGCACATCAATATTTAAATGTTATGCTATTTCATTATACAACTGTTTGTATGAAAGTAGTTGATTTATTGCTTGAAAGACTGGAATCGTTTTGGTTTATTGGGGTTTGCGGTTTTTTGCTGTTGTTTTTTAAAGAAACCTAATATTCCACTCATTGCCCAGAAGTAATACATAGATTTGGAAAGTGCTGTTGTGTGAGTGCATAGGTATTAAGTGTGTTCCTTGTAAGGAAACAAAAACAAAAAAACCTTCTCTTCTCCCAAAGGAACTGCAATAAAATTAGTATGTACATTCCCATCCAAATCAAAAGGTAAAAATATTTCAGGGATCCTTACAAACCATTTGGAACTGCAAAGTAAAACTTCACTTACGTTTCCTCAATGTAACAGAGTTGGAAATATAATCCTCCGAATTACAGTACAATAACTATACAGAATAGGCTACTCTGTTGTTACTGAAAAAGGCTACAAAGGCAGAGGGAGGAGTAGTAAGACAGCAGGAGAGGAAAGAATGACACAGAAAAATTGTTTTACTGTGTTCTCTTCATAGAAGTTTATCATTATTTTGAATTACAAGCAACTTATACTCACAAATACAGTCCATCACAACTTTAGTTGTCAGCATTTGCATTTATCTAGCCTGGCATAAGACAATGAGGTCCAGGTGAAGTCAATGGCAGTGATGGACACGGCTGGCAGGACAACTATAATTCAACTTGAGCCCCTAGTCAGATACAATGCGTTACTAAAAATCAACGTGTTGTTCAAGTTCTAAGTATGCTGTCCTCACAACTTCCATCAGAAAGTTTTGTCTTATCAGAATAAAATATTTATCTTCCAAAAAGACACTTTAAAATTTACTTAGAAATCTCATTTCCAACAACGAGAATTGGCTCTTTTAAAAGACCATGAGAATATTTGAGGCAAAAATCTTTTTGATACCATAACAAAGAACATACTGAACAAAGAAAAACAGTAATTATACTTTTAATTACTGTGCTATAATTAACACATCTTGTATAACAAACTTCAGAATTTTAGACAAAGATGAGGGCAAAACTTGGCATCATCTGCTGCTATTTGCACTTAATTAGCAACCTCAAAATTGCAGAAAAATGTTACCAGTTTCTAAAAACATGCTTTTTCACAATTTAACCTTGACATGGGAAGAAGCATGTGTTATGAAGCTTTGTATTAAGTATTGAAGAACGCCTTAAAAAAAAGCAGGCTGTAACATCATTTATCTTGAATGTAAGTAATGCATCTGCCTGCGTGGAAGCCAAGTGAAACTGGATCTCTTCATGTGCTCATTTCAAAGTAAAGGCAACTATCTTGCTCAGAATATCCTGTGGCTCAGCAGATGTATTGAAAATCATCAACATGGTTGTACCCAATTGCTAGTCAGGCCTTCTGGAGTTGGAATACATGCAGATATAAATATTAATGCGTGTGCTTTTTTAGACCTATCTTCAAATGTTCCATCAAATTTTCTTTAAATGCGGAAAAACATAAAGGAATACATTTTAATAGGCAAAGCAAAGCTCAGACAACTATTAAGTAAAAAAAAAAAAAAAGATATCCCAGAATCCTTCAGGGAACTTAAGTCGGTGCTTCCCCAGACTCCGCATCATTGATATGCGAAAATGCAGTACACCAGCAAAGCTTTAGTTATGAAATGAATCCATGAAAAATAATAATGCTTAGAAAAAGCATTTTGAGTTAGAGGTGGCAAAGAGGGAAACTTGGCACCAATAACAAACATGACAGCTGATGCAAAATGTAAAGTCTGTGGCTAGCGGATTCAGCACAATTTACAGAGGCGCTATGAAGACTTCTTGACCACAGAAATCTCATGCACATACTGAGTTAAAGCAGAAAGAAGACAGAATTAAATTCTTGCAAATAAATATATTCTCCCAAGAAGTATTATGGCACATGGACTACACAGAACAGGAATGAGAACAAAATCTTGAAGTAACAAAACCCCAGAAGCACAAACTAACAAAAATTAATACACCTTTTGGCAATTAAGTTTTGCTTCTGTTACAAATATCTGTCATTTAACAAATGTACCCCAAAAATTAGGACTTCTATTAGGTTTTAGCCTTAGAATAGTATTGAAAGGCTCTTAAATTGCAAAATAAAGGAAATGCACTGCTTCATTGTAAAAGCAGCCTACCCATTAGCAGACAAAATAGTGGCCTCAGGTTACATAATTTCAAACACTTTTCTTCTCAATATGAATAAAATTCACCAGTGAAAGAAACTAGACAACCTGAGATTATACCGGAGCATTTTCTATATAACCTTACACAGTATAGGCTCCATTTGCCAAACACAAAAGATAAATAGCAGCACTCTAGTCGTTGAAGCATCATTGCGGTATCAATTTTATTTCCATATTACAGGTGGAGAACTAGCTTTTCCGAAAGAGTATTTTCATTTGAACAACAGTGATATGGGTAAATAAAATATCTCAGAGGAGCTCTTTCCTGAAACTTTGAAGGCAATTCATTAACAGGAAGAAACCCACAACACTTTTTATTTATGTCTGGATAATTTCACATGTGCATTGCTAAATATCTTTCAGTAGATCATAACAATTATAGATTTCAGATTCCAGGAATAACCCTCTTTGGAGAAGATTTTTTATGACCCATTTGCTGTTGAGTCACAACATCACTGCTGTTTAGCAAAAATTATCTCTACCAGCTGTAAAGAGGAGTAACTTGATAGAAAAGGATGCATCTAATCTGAACCTTAATACTACAGAGACTGTCAAATAAGAGTTGGAGGCATTTCTAGTACATACAGCTTGAAGATAAGGAGGAGGAGAAGAGAATGATGAAACTAAAGGGGAGGCTGGACGAGGCTAATTGCCGTAGAAGTGTATCACCAGAGAAATACTGTCATCCTACTGGTCCTGTGCAGCTGTGAAGACTACACCTAATTTAAATCTATTTTATACATGCAGAAATCCTAATGATTGACTTCACCAGTGAATACACACCATATCCAATGTGTATGTACCAAGGGCTGCTTCTTTTTCTTTTTTTTTCCTTTCTTTTTTTTAAATGAACTTTGCTTCTTCATAGGCTTGCACAGGAGGTAAAATGACCTGTTTTAGTACTTTATGTTAACTTAAAAGTACAACTGGATGTAGGCACCCTACAACAAGTACCATGGGTAATATTTAAATTCAACAGGCACTACAAAATGCCCTTGCAAAATATACATCTTCCTTGCTGAAACTAAAATAATAATAAACTTCTTAATAATTATATAATTGTTGTTACTGCTACAGTAAAAAGCAGGGGAAAAAAAATCTGCCATGCAGTCAGTAAAGCTGCTTATGTTTTGCGAGCCGTGTAAGTAAAACCCCTGAACAGACATTTCTCCAAACAACTTTCTGTCTTCACAAACATGCCTCATGCTAAAATTAAACATGGCAAGAACTCATGCTAAAATTAAACGTGGCAAGAAAAACACCACATCACACATAACACCTAGGTATCATTGCTGAAAGGCAACACATCTCTTTATACATGGACAGATCAATTTATTCCACTGCAAAATTTCAGGGTCACAGGCTGCCTTAAATTTCACATAGCACATTGTGCACTCATGAAGAGAACTTGATGCTGCTGCTGACCAAGCCTACGCTAGAACATGATGATTTGTTTTTTTCGGGCACGTTATCATTGCTAGTGCGGCTACACAATGAGCTTCTAAAACTCAGGTAGCATCGTTGTCCTGCACGGTGCTTTTGGGATTGATCAGACCCATAGGCACTAGCTCAAGTGCAGGTACACAGTATCCCACTGATGTTCTCAGAACAGCACCCTCATCAACCCAGCCTAGACCTTTCAAAAGCTACCACATCTCAATTGACGTGTTGATGCTTAATAAGGAAACTTCAGAAGGAAATAGGAAGGTAAGCAGCAAGTTTTCCACTCCTCTCTTCAGGTACGCTGCTAGCTTCTAGAAAAGCAGCCTTCCCCATTTGGGATACAGAAGAGCCCAGAATCTTCCTCTGAAAGCCCATCCTCTCAGTTCCTTCTTGGGATACCACTTGTAAGAGATCGCGACCCCACCCCTTTAAGTAGCAGCACAATGGCAGGATACCTTTCTTAAGATCTGCAAACCGTAAGGTCAGTGCTGTCTGCCACTCAAACAGTAATTACCTTTGATTCCTATTAACTAAAAACCGCTAAAATACTGTAGAGGTAAAAGACTGGGCCAGGGAACTGCTTCTCTTCACCTGCTATATTCCTTCCAGAGCCTTCTCAAGTACCTGACAAATCCTGATTTGTCTTCTCAGATTGATTTCTCATGTTGATTTGTCTTCTACAGTAGCCCATATGCAAAAGGACGGCTAATGACCAACTTAGCTACTCATCTTGGGGAGAGGGCCTTTCCTTGCAACTGCAAGATGTGACTTTAAAAAAGCTTCAGAAAGGAGCATCTCTAACTCCTTTCAGCAGTGGTCTGATCACACAAGTCTTGTGTTAAAAGAAACAGCCTCTAGCAAATTCCTAATTCCCCTCCTTTCTTTCTTTTGTGGCTCTCAGCACATGAAGGATCATCCCATTGTCAGTCACTACGTGTGCAGGAGACGGACATTCTGGGAAGAACAACATCTGACTCCTGCGTTCAGGCTGCTGTCACAATGCTCAGCTGCGGACGTACCTGGCACTTGGAGAACGCCCCTTCGTTACACCGTAACTCACACACTGCTTAGGTGCTTCCAGCAATAAGTGACAATGTTCCACTATAATTCCATCAAGGACTTGCCACCATCGTTTTGAAGTCGTGCATCTTAATTTCACTCTTAGGCTATTGTGGGTTTCTATGTGCCTTTTTCAGTCTGGGTCTCACTCTCATCTTTTTCCAACCTGAAAGTGTTTGGGGTGTTGGGAATTGCTGAATGCCACAATAGCAACTAATGACCTGTGAAGTATATCCTTGCCCAGTCATGCTCCAGCAGAAACCAGAACGTCACAAGAGTTGACTGTGACAACCTAGGAGAGGCAAAGGCTGTAAGAGTATGGGCAGAAGCACATTCCTCCTCTCTAATGTAAGAGGAAAAATGAAATAGTAAAATTTTAAGTAACAATGTAAAGGCACAGTATATGAAGTTACTGGTGAGAAAAGTGCATCTGTAGCTTCCACATTCTAAAATGAATATGTATGTATTAAAAAGTGCTTTTCAAATCTCTATCATGTGAGAAGCACGGAACTGTGATCAATTGCTTGCATGCAATTATCACAAATATTTGATGTTATTAGCTACTGCAACATTATGACTCGGATAATTACCTGCACCTGTTTTCTCATAATTAAATGGCTGCGTACATCATTAAATTTTCAATGAGGTCCAGACAGTATTTTTTTTTTCCTTTGTGCTACTGAAATGCAGTTGATTAGAAATGTTGTGACTTCTAGATGAAGAATGCATTATTTCAGCTGATGAGGGAAATAACTATATTGCTTTAGCACTGAGAACAAAAGTACTGAGCTCTTTAATTCAGCTCATGGAATTAATGAAAGCCTTTTAATTGCTTCTTCTCTGACTCCGAGATCTGCAAACTTATACAAGGGAATTAAGACTATGTCTGATACGTTGGGAAATCTGATTGCTTCAAATACAAGAGGACTTAAATACAATACAAAATAGAATCCATCCAATTTGCTTGGGTACTAACCTAGCTCCACAGCCACATCTGCCACCTGACATACTGCCACATGACTGTCCTCAACTTGGGAGCAGAAGTACAAGAAGTATAGACATCTGGTGACACTTGAAGATGCATTGCAAGCAGAAGTTCTATACATAGTCTCCTAAATGTGTTGCTTTTGGTCAAACCAATTATTTTCATTGAAAAAAATGTTGTTTATGCCCACATGCTAAGAGAAGAAACTGCACTCTGCAAAATTTTAGACGTTTACCAGTACACTTCTACTGTGTATCAGATTTTAAAATATTACATAGAGTATTTCCTACGAGGCTTTATTTAAGGTTAATTAAATAATTTAAACCACATAATTCTCTGCTAAAAGGAGGAAGACAAAGGGAGAGGCTAAACATACATTGTTCTTAAACTATGATAAAAATATTATTCTGGTTAGAATACGGGCATGGTTTTCACACTGATGAGCAATAAGCTTTCTTTATCACTGTCTTGTACTTCAGAGTAATTCCAAATTCAACCCAAAGAACAAGTACTCCGTGAATGACAGGTTTGCCAAATAGCTTTCTGATGCAGCATTTAATGACCTCTGCCTCAAATCACTCAAATCAATGACTTTTTGGCTGCTCTTACTATAGTCACAGCTCAAGCTGCTAACAACATACTATCAGTCATCAATGCCTGCCAACAAATTAAGTGCTGTAAGAAGGGATGAAAAAATCTCCCATAAATCTAATTGAGACAAGAATTCCCTCTTTAATTTCAGCAAAAAGCCTTAAAATAATATGCCAAGAAAATGATTCCCCAAGGAATCATAATGTTTGTGCTCCTAAAGAGGAGTGATGGAGTCCTCCTCCAGTTCACTGGCATTTTAACTGTGACTATGACTATGATCTCGTCACATGGAAGAACCGTCTTAAAAGATAAACTTCTAACTCCGGCAATAACTGACTTAGGCCCTGAAATGGAAGCAGTCACGTTACATACTTTAAAGCCTGTGGATGCAAGGATCCACTCTTTATTAGTTTCTAAAGGGCAGGATGGATGAGAAGAATTCTAATGGGATAAGCATGAGACTGAAAGAAAAGCCCTGAAGATTGCAAGAAATTAAGAAGCTTTTTTTCCAGTAGATTAATTACTAAACAAGAAAAAGCTTATTTAGGAATACTCTGATTATTCCCCTTCCTCCTGAACCTGCAATGCAGTGAGTGCAGCTCCTGGAGGAGCAGCTTCAGACTCACTGTTTATTCACAGTCCTCACAGGTTTTTAATGGTCACAGCTTTTCTCAAAGTGACTAAGTATTTTAATTCACCAGTAGAAGAAAACAGTCAGGCAAACAAGCACAGAAACTGTATTGCTACTTACTACAAGTCTGCTGAAAGTGGAACAGAAACTGCAATGGTCTCAGCAAGAAACTTGCGGCAGGGAAGGTAGAGTAACATAGCCTTCAGCACTGAGCCAGTACCTAGGGAACCCTATGCTAAAGCACGTGCTACTTCATTTATATTACTATGGCATCCCAAACTACCTAGACTAAAGCTTCCTGAGGTACATTTACACATCTCAGGCATACCCCCAGGAAAGAAAATTTGCATTTTGCGTGGTCTTTTCTGAACCAAGAGGCTCCACCAGAAGTAACTGGATTTTTCTTTTCCAGACCAATATTCCAGTTGAAAAAATGCCAGTTCACCAGAAGGTAATGCAAAGGTAGCTGTCCTGAGTCTCCAATAAAATACTTTGATCTTTATTTACTGGCTTTACAACATGAAGTGCTTCCCCCCTCTCCTGTTGGGATTCTTCTCATAAAAAGGAACTCCTCATGAACACCCTGGGGAGGGAAAACACACAAACAAAAGCCCAGTTATTCAGTGTACTTCTACTTTTAATTTAGCAAGGAAATCTGAAACAAGATTCTGACACACTTAACCAGCAGGATAGCGTCTGGCACTATGGGTGGAAGGTAGGAGGGAGACTGGGTTTCCAATGTGTAACAGTGAAACTTTGTAATCCTAAACATTTTTGTTGTCAAGAAATCCATTTCAAACCCAGCTCCAGTGTCTACTTTATCACGTTAGCTGCTTTTCAGCATATATTATGGCAGGGGGTTTTT
>NW_010545347.1:46939-72085 GCF_000687285.1 Phaethon lepturus
CAGCAGGAAATGTGTAATCACAGCAAGGTAAATGAGTTAGGCTAGAGGGCTTGCTTAGCACTGTGTGGCACTACACGGTGTTACACAGAAATACCCTCAGCAGACAACTTTATCTTCCAGGTTGCTTTGAGAATACTCTGGTTTAATGAGAAGTGAATTCCCAGATCTTTCATAAGGCCTCTATCCGACTTCTACAGAGGAGGAGAGTTCCTCAAACATTAAAAAAGTAGTAACTTATCATAATTTTCTAGTCAAACATCTTTAACAAATCTGTATCAACAACTGGTGGATCCTAACATAGTGCCTCCCACTCACTTTCATGAGTTGCAGCATGTTCTGTCATTCTGCACTCAAACATCAGAGGACCGCTGGAATGCGTAAGAACACAGGACAACTGTTATGCTCCTCCTGGCAAGTTACAGTTATAAATACTAAAGAAAGCCCACTGCTTCAAATGAGAATTTGGAAGTCAGTCATCTGCGTTGGGCATTACCTCATAAGCCACACTGTTTATATTCAAAACACTTTGTTCCACAAAACAAAAAAAATAAGAGTCATATGTAAAGAACACCTACACCAAAAGATTAAATAAATCATTAGCATTAACCCCACCATTTTGTCTGAAAGCTATTAGGCATGCAGGCAAAATACCTTCAAATAACTTGTCTAGTTGCCTATCAAGCAAGCTAGGAACATTGTCTGTCAGTGATTCAAAATCAGAGATTCTGATGCTGATTAATCTTTTACTTCCCTTTACAAGAATACCGGATGCTCAGTATTTGTAAACAACCCAGTATTTGTGCCAGGTGCCGAAATCTGTATGTCAGGTCAGAAGTTACAAAAATGACCGTCAGATTCCTGCAAGCTATCTCAACGCGCAATACTTCAGACATAGCTGGTGGCATTATTTTGGCTGTTGAACAAATCTGTGAGGCGCACTACTCGCTAAGTCTTCAGGTATGTTTTTAAAGTAGCTATAACCCCCTTGGTGCGGGCGCTGTAGCCATGGCAGCGCCGAGCTAGCTGGGTCCGTACTCGTGGTTTGCTCAGGCTGACCTCCATGTTGCTCCATATTAGCAGCAACTGATACTACTTTAAGCAGTTAATTGGAAACTGGCTTGAAGGTGTCAGCATGAGCCGGAGCTGCTTGCAAAAGAGGCATGGCCTTAATGCCTGCAGCTATTACCTGGATGTGCAATAAAATGCTAAACATGCTAGCGCTCCGGGTCTAGAAAATTCTACGAAGAAATGTAACTTGCGCACAGTGAACAAGGTGCAACTCCCACACCTTGATAGTAATGTACGTTATCTCCGGATAGCGTTCAAATGAATTGAAAAACGCAGCTACTTCAAGTAAGCTGGAAGAAACACCACTGAATAAGAAACATATTTAATTCTCTTCTACATGAATTTAAACAGAAGAAAAGCATCCCTGATAACACAGAACACAAACACAATGCAGTGCTAAAATATACTTAATGATAAATTATTCATCACAATGGAAAGTCAAAGTACTATAACTTTACATGATAAGACGTTGCAGTTGGCTTTAATATAGACTCGCCAACAGATCACTAAGTTTTTCTGTCTTTTTAAAACGGATCACAACTCTTCTACACACAGTTAAACAACAATGTACATTTTTCACAAAGTACTTCACAATCTATAATATTTAATACTCCTTTAAATCAGTATCTTGGTTTATGGAATACTGCTAGCTATGCATGTCCGCTAACTAGGTGTCAGAAGGCCATCTTGAACAATAATTAATATAAGCATTATACGCATTTTCTGCAGACACTGCATAAACATTGCTAAACATTAAGCGATACTAGATATTCAGGATACAAATAACCATAGTAGGCCATTAAAAAAAATTAAATATTGCCATGAAAATCATACATTATCACTGCAAACAGCACAAGCAGAATCCTCACCCTGACTTTGACTCGCACTATATTAAACACAGAAGTCTTCATTGCCGAAAACATCCTTTCAATACAGTGAGTGGCAGCCTGTTAAGATTTGATTTATAATTGATTTTGAACTTTTCTAAAATGAATGAAAGGCTGACGCCAGTGACTCATTGCAAATGCAGTGACATTCCTTCAGTGATATCAAACCAACCGCTGCATCGAAGAAAAATGATGCTGCTGTCCTTTAGAAATCAACCGGAACTGTGAAATGCTGTAGAAAGATTTTAGACAACGGAACACAGTGTTTTGTAACAAAACACCTGAACATGAAGAGAACTGATACCCAGCAAGTGACAAATAGAGCAGACTCTTGACAATATTTGCATTTCTTACAGTAATCTGTAAAATTCTAATTGCATCACTGTCAGTGACAAGACTCACTGTAGCAGCATATAAACTAACACAATGCACTCAGGCATCTCAAAAATTCTGTCTTGAGGTTTGCATACTTTTGTACGTTCACAAATTTTCATGTTTTGTTGGGGTTTTTTTTTTACTTCTCTGAGTTTTCTCAACTCTTACCCTACTTATTCCTCAGACTACTCCAGATCCTACCTAACTCACTGCTTCAGAGCTCTGACCCTGCATCCTCTCCATGCCTGTTGTTCTCAATTGGTAAACTGGCGTCCATACATACACATGTATGTGTCCATATATATATATTTACACACATATTAATTCCTCAGCTTGTAGCCCACCTCCCCTTTAATCCAACCAACGCCTCTGATGCTCTCGGTTCTTCTGTTCTTCCCTCCCAGGATACACCGCCAGCTGTCAGAGAGATGGCTTCACTACTGCAGCCTCACACACTCAGCCTGCATTCCTTCCCAAAGACATCTCAGAATAAGCAATAGTTTTGAGTTTTAATGTAAAGTACCAGAGTACTCTGTGGGAACACCACAACACCAAAATGCTGACAGGCCACAATGAATTGGATGGGGCAGGAGCATAAATGGGAGTATGGAGTGACAGTAGGGCAGGCACAGGCCAGAGAAAGAATTCAAGACCTGGGAGATAAAGCAAAAATCAGATTAGAAATGCAGGAAGAAAAGCTCCAGAAGACTGTTTATGTTTATTTGCATTATCAGAGGATCTTGGAGCACTAACATGAACTGCTGGGTAAACACAAAATAAAAAATAGAATAAACAAATGAGGTAAGGAAACAGTACTGACCAGAACAGTGACAAGAGATTTAGGCACAAGTTTTTTTTTTTTTTTTTAGTAGAAACCATGACAAAAGAAAGTTTCAAAAACAGTGAGACGGCCACATATGTGTTTAGAGGGAGCACCTTCTGACAGTGAGGCAACATGAAGGAAAGCATAAAGATCTCTGGCTGAAAGCTTACCAGCTAGATGACGAAGACTGCTATCATGGTATAGCAGAAAGCAAAACTGGTGTAACGACACTTAAGCTAATATGAGATAACTAAGGAGGTAACAGACAAAGAATTGAGATAAGTAGCTCATATTTGATGCAGTACAGAAATAAAAAAAAAGTCAAAGCAGCTGGTTTGGAAAAGGATCTTTGCATTTGGAATGTAGTTGCAAAGAAGTGGTTTGCAGATACCTGTGGGCCATAAATCTGCAAGAATTTGGCATAAGTTATGTTCTAAATTTGCTGTTTTCTAAAAGAAAGCCAAAACTGAAGATGCCGTCAATGTGACATAAGCAAGATCAGAAGAATGGTGCTACTATCTACACTGATCAAAAATGTCATTTAAAAAAAAAAAATCGCATGCAAGAGATAAATTGGATTGGGGATGTCTTTACTGGTGAGTTGACCTTGGCTGGCTGCCAGACATCCACCCAGCCACTCTCTCACTCCCCCTTCTCAACAGGAGATGGGGAGAAAATGAGATGAAAAATCTTGTGGGACAAGATAAAGACAGGGACATAACTCACCAATTATGGTCATGGGCAAACCAGGCTCGACTTGGACACAATTAATTTCATTTATTGCCAATTAAAAATATAGTAGGATAGTTAGAAACAAAGACAAAACTAAAAACACCTTCCCCCCCACTCCATCCCTTCTTCCCAGGTTCAACTTTATTCCTTTGTTCCCAACTCTTCTACCTCTTCCCCCGCAAGTGGCAGAGAGCAATGGCGAATAGGGCTTATGGTTCAGTCCATAACACTTCATCTCTGCTGCCCTTTCCTCCTCATACTTTTCCCCTGCTCCAGCGTGGAGCCCCTCCCACAGGACACAGTCCTTCACGAACTGCTCCAACATGGGTCCTTCCCACGGGCTGCAGTTCTTCAGGAACAGCTCCAACATGGGGCCTTTCCATGGGGTACAGTCCTTCAGGAATATACTGCTCCAGTGTGGGTACCCCACAGGCTGCCAGAAATCCTGCATGGGCCCCCCTACATGGGCTCCTCTCTATGGGCCACAGCTCCTGCCAGAAGCCTACTCCAGTGTGGGCTCTACATAGGCTACAGCTTCCTTCAGGGCATGTCTGCGGGCTGCAGTATGGTGTCCTGCACGGGCTGCAGCGTGGGTATCTGCTCCGGCATGGTGCTCCGTGGACCACAGGGGACAACCTGCTTCACCATGGTCTTCTCCACAGGCTGCAGTGGAATCTCTGCTCTGGTGCCTGGAGCACCTCCTCCCCTCCTTCTCTGACCATGGTGTCTGCAGGGCTGTTGGACGTTCTTCTCGCTCCTCTCTCTCGCAGCTGCTGCCCAGTGTTTTTTACCCTTTCTTAAACATGCTACCTCAGAGGTGCCACCAGCATCACCAAGGGGCTCAGGTGTACCCTGTGGTGGGTCCACTGGAGCCAGCTGGAACTGGATGCATCCAACATGGGGCAGCCCCTCATGTCTTCTCACAGAGGCTGCTCCTACAGCCCCCCCCACCCGCTGCCAGCACCTTGCCAATAGAGTAATCTACTGTTTGGGCACATTTTTCTGAAGACGTCTTTATTGCACTACAGCTAGAGGGTTTACAGTTAGCTATGATTGTAAACGTGTATTATATAAACACATTAATATCAAACTGCTGTATCTGTTCTATAGGACAATGCAAGATGGCATCAATAATGACTAAGTGTTTCTATAATTATAGTTTTGAACTCTATTATAAACATACATTCTTGGAACAAAAAGACAAAGAGAAAGACAGAGGTTGAGATAAAGGAAGAGCCACTCTGCCTACAACATTTACTCAATCTGACTCCCAAGACACTTGAAACAGAAAAGTGTTTCTGTGGATTAACCACTCTCATTTAATCCATACATATATATACAGAAATATATACGTCATTGCTTTTTGGGTCTGTTTAACACAATTTCAGATTAGTACTGACGGATTAAAGGTCATGCTTGTATTTACCAAGAAAATTAGAGCAATAGCACTGTACTTGCTTTACTGTCAATAACTTCATATTTCTCTACTACAGCAACAATCCAACAAGGATTACAGTCCACTGTAAGAAACACTTTCAGAAAGTTTTTGTTATCATCTTTGATACAACTTACCAATTTTCATCTAAAACTAGATCTCACAAAGAACTATTCATGTTCACTAACATGTAAATATATACTGTGTACCTTAATGTGCGCACATATATGCATGAATGTCATATGACATTTCTTCTGTCCCACTGAAATAACATATCAAGCCAAAATATTTGTCTATCTTATTTTAATCCACTTAAATCAAATGCCATAATTTGGTCTCTTCTCCCAAGTAACTAGCAATAGGACGAGAGGAAATGGCCTCAAGTTGCACCAGGGGAGATTTAGACCAGGTACTAGGAAAAAATTCTTTACTGAGAGAGTGGTCAAGCATTGGAACAGGCTGCCCAGGGAGGTGGTGGAGTCACTATCACTGGAAGTGTTCAAAAACGGTGTGGACGTGGCACTTTAAGACACGGTTTAGTGAGCATGGTAGTGTTGGGTTGATGATTGGACTTGATCTTAAAGGTCCTTTCCAACCTTAATGATTCTGTGATTCTGTGAACTACTGTGCTTCCCCCGACTGCCACTAAATTATACAAAATATTATATATTGATATCAACTCACTCACTGGAGCATATTACCTGAAATTAGGAGTGTTATGTGCATTAATATTTTCTCCTGACAAGGGACTACTGAACTGAGAGTTGTTGTTTCAGTCTAGTATTACAACATTGTTGCATAAAGCATTTTGCTTTCAAGCCAAGAATTCCCCACAAACCATTAATCTAAGATGTTCTATTCATTATCATCTGAATTTATTTTTTCTAAAATATGTAGCTCAGAAACTGCTGACAAACTACATGAAATCATTTTTTAAGTGTATCACATAACTCTCTAGCTAAGGCTAACTGAAAACTAATTAAAATCATTAAGATGATTATTTGAACAAGAACAGGAAAAAACTGTCTATATGAAATTATGAGGAAAAATTAGATACCACTTGACTGAATCATGACCTTAGACACACTGCTTCTCATTTGCAAAAAATGAACATTTCTTTCCCTCTCAGAGGGGTTTTTGACCTTTTAAGGCACCAATATCCACAACCCTCCTCAGACTAACTCGTTCATATTCTGACCCAAGACTTCCAAAGCATATTTCTGCCCATAAAGGAAGTGAAATAAAACTCCCTAAACTCTAAATATAATTTATTACCAAATTTAATATATTTTTACTTGATCATCAGAACATTATTTTAGTCTTCTGATAAAAAGGCAGTAAGACAAATAAGAAACAAGTGGTATGATATCTGATAAATAAAAGTACAAACATATTATTTTCCCTCCATAAAAACACCACTCCCTACTCCAGACTCTTGCCCCTGGGAAAACAAAACAAACCAAAAAATCTTCAAGCCTGTGGTCATCACAGAAAAGAACATAGATTTAATGAACCTTTTCTAGCTGACAAGAAGACTGAACAAAATATACCGACAATTGCTTTCACAAAATCCAAGTGGGGAGAGTAATGAATGAAATTTGGAATAGAAAGAGAATTTCCAGTGGCGTGATTGAGAAAATGAATGTATAGCTTGTACTGCAAGCCAAGATAACTGATAAACTATGTGTGTGAGCTCCAACTTGAGAAACAGTATTAAGCACTAATGAAATAGTCCAGAAAATTTTTAGCAGTGTGCGCCAAGACCACTGGACAAGAGCCAGTTTAAAAAGGAATTCGCAAGAACCTCCTTTATCTGGGATGATGAACTCAAACTAGCGTGACGATCCAAGTGCCTGGACTCAGGCAAACGGAACGTTTATCTTGAAGTTGGGAGTCCTCCCTTTGCCAGAGAAAATGAAGTGCTGAAGGACAAGGCACTTCAGTTCAACCATCAACCTCAGATACGATGTTGTCCACAACAAATGGCAACAATGATAAATCTATAGTTAAGACCACTGAGAGCATTTTTACAAGTGCATGATATCTAGGGCTCATCAGTACATATCATACACTAGTGCATTTATTAGTCTGCTAGTGACGAGTGCATACATTCAGGTTTTGTTTATATAGTCACTTCTGAAGAGTCACACTGCTTATCTCCTAATTCCCTTATCCAAAAATAAAGGATGAACATTTTCTTGAGAAGGACCACTATTAAAGAAATCTTACACAATCACCAAAGCATATTATATGGGTGCTTAAAGAACTAATTGAAATGGATGAGAAACACCAGGACATCCTGCAATGCTTTTAAGTGTTCTGGATATATTTATACGAAATTATGAGGCTAATGCAGAAGTCCTGTGATGCTACAACCAGTGATTTTATGAAGTGCTCGTTTTGTTTTGGTTACTTTTAGGTGACAATAGTCACAGGAGGCTCAGTCCTTAAAAGCCAAAGAAGATGCTGAGCTGTACTGTAGGCAATTATCCCGCAGGAGATGGAGGTCAGTACATGGGGGGAACTCTTAACACGTCTAGATAAAAACACGAAAAAAGAATAATTAATAATTTTTAGGCTAGTGAATAGTTCAAAACCAATGGTCAGATTTTACATCTTGTGTGGGTGAAGTGGTAGAGGAAACGCTGTGTTACCAGAGTAAGTTTTGAGTTCAACAGAATGCAAGGGTTGTTGCTATGGAATTAGGTCCAACTGCATGCAGTGCACAAAGCACATTAAGTAATACTACCACAACTGTCTTTTAAACACAACTGGCATAATATCATTGAAGCCCTTTCTTTTGGGATACCTCTCCTTTCCTTCTTCTCTCACCTCTTTTTCACTCTCCATTTCTTTTCAGAACACATTTTTATTAATATCTCTTTTCAAATGAAAATGCCTAAGGCCATCTTTGTTGTATCTCTTACTATTCCCTCTTCCTTCAAGTCTTCCTGAGTAGTCCTGTCTGCCTGTTTCCAGCACTACTTCACATTCAATTTCACATCATCATTCTGTTTTCTTTCTGCCTTCCCTGATGAAACCAAGATTCTATTTCTACTTTCTAACCTTTATGTTCCCCACACAACAAAATCAAACCTTTGATTTGCAAAATATCCCTCACAAAAATCACTTAGAAAATCTGAGTATTGCAATTAACAAACGGATTTAGACGAAATAGCATTATAACAATACTACTGTCAAGAAATGCTGGACAAACACATAAGCTAACATCAAAGAGACACAAAGCAAAATAAAAGACTAACCAGAGGGCATCCCTTGACCTGAGGAGGGCTTCATCGGTGCGTTGACCTGATCCCAGTTAAGATCATCATCATCTGACTGACTATAGCCACAGGAACTAAGAGGCTCATCGAAAGTACAGCATCCTGTAAAATAAACACAAACATAAAAATTAAAGAAGACATGCAGGTAACTGATTACGAATCTCTAATCCTAACAACTGCAAATGATTCAATGCAGGCTGTGTAATTTTAAATGCCTTTTAATACAAATGATTATATATTTATTAGTCATCACTTTCTGAAAGGGCATAAAACCTTTTTGTCATGATAACAAAATCCCAAAGGTAAAAGAACAGATAGAGAACTGCAGACAAATTTTCTCCTGTGACACATTCGTCAGGTATCAAAAACAAACCAGCAAAATAGAAAGCAGTAAAACTCAAAAGATTGAATGATTAGCATTCTTCAGGAAAAACAAACTATTGCGTGCCTGAGAACCTGTATTTTAGAAGAAAACCGTAAGTATGGGAACATCAGCTCCTCATTCCTCCTGGTATCCAAGGAAGGGAAGGCCTAGATGCTCCCAGGTGTAACAAGAACAACAAGTACCGGCCCGGGTGTTTGGGGCAGCACCTCTGGTACAACACAGCACGCCCAACTCAGAAAGCCGACCTATGCGCAGCCTCAAACTCTCCGGAAGAAAACCAGCACTATTTCATCTCTTTTTCCCATTCTCTTCTAAGTAATTTGGAGAAGAATAACATGTTATAAAAGCTCACACTGTCCCGAGGTGGGGCAGGGAAAAATCTAATGTCACGAATTTAGAAGAACGGAATCTAACATCATCCACAAGAAAATGGAAAAGGTTTGCTTTTTCTCTTTGGTACAGAGGAAACTTTTCCAGCTTTTTTACATCATTCTCTTTTAACAGGAAACTAACACAGGGTTACAAAATTCTGTTTTCTTTGATGTTTGATGTTTCATTCCAGTGAAAAATGACATCTCTCCTATTCGGGAAAGCAAATATAACCCTAGTCACGGATATTTCAGTCTGTATTAAAGTAAATTCTGCAGCTGTTCAAACAAAACTAAACTTTAGGGCTATTCATCATCTTTGCTATCTGTCCACAGGCACAGCAGGCTTAGCCTTGCCAAGCTGTATTAAAATAGGAAACAGACAAAATCTAGCTTTAAAAAAAGACTTCAAAAATCTAAATTTTCCTAGAACATCATAAATGGCATTACAAAATACCTTATCAAAAAGCGGAACAGAAGATAAGTTTTCATTATACCTGACAAGCTTCACCTAACTGAAATCCAGCCTTTCTAATAGTCCCAGTGTATATTTGAGATTCATGGCAAGCACTTTGCAAGCATATAATCTTCAATAGAAATTATTTTTATATGCAGTCACCAAATAATTTCATTTTTTGTTCTCTTACAGTGCCATTGGTCTTTATAGACATATCATGTTTGCCCTGCCATTGGATACAGGTCATCCTACACTGTTCCCTGTTCTAAAATACCTTTCTGCAGGAAGACTCTGTAGGTCTAGGTTTATCAGGGAAATTGGCACCTCTGGACACTGCACCTATCCATACAATTTTAAGTGCACAAGATTCAATTAGATAATTCAGTGGGAACAGAAAACTCATTAAAGAACTCCCAACTCCAAACTCTAATATTTCACCTCAGCGATAGCAACAGATACAAATTATCTCTCTCCGAAAGTTAAACAAAGTCAGAAACACAGGAGATTTATATAAAGTATATCAAATAACATCTGCAACATTTCCAGCAGGAAGGCTTAGAATATTAGGCAGATATTTACACATTTGTTCTAGTACTTGGATATATATATTACCTCATAAAATATGCCACAAGCTAAGTTTCAGACACAAAAGCAAAACATCAACTTTCACAGACCTGTTTGTGCTTTTTTTAAAGAATTTTAAAAACCCAAATCACGGGTGAAGCAAAAGGTAGTTTCCTTGCACAGACACTGCAAACGATACTAGGACATAAATTTAAACACCAAGTTATGCAGTGCACAACATAGTCAAGCTTGGCAAAAAATATACACCGCAATGAAACCTGTCATAAGTGAGGGGTTTTACAATTCAAACACAGGACTAATATATTTACGGAATAGCTCACATACCTCATTACATCATACATATCTCTAGCAGTAAGAAGACATAGAAAAGTTTAAGGTGTTTTCTTGCTTAAACCCAGAAGCGCAACCAAGCACTGCAAAAATGTCCAATACTGGAAAAAAGGGAAGAGTTTGTGATTCCAGACGGTTAGTAAAGGCTTCTCTCCTTCTCGCTAGTTAGGAAGATGTCAAAAATGTGTATAAATAGAATGACAGTTCTACTTGTCTAGACCATTTGTCTGTCAACACAGGACCATTTCTCACTGCTTGCTTTTCTTCATTTCTCTTGCAAGTCTATAGCTAAATCACTCTGTCAGGATTTCTTTTTTTTTTTTCTTTCATCTTTCCCATTTACATCCTTCAAACCTTTGTGAATTTACCGTCTTGTAACTTCTTCAAAATGGGTGTCTAATCTTCACATCTGCAAGAGGAAGAGTTTAAAAGGAACTTTTGAGCTCTTCCTTCCATTCTTAAGTCACTTCCACCCACAACTACTAACCGAACCGTAGCAAGTATTACTGTGAGTAATCAAACTGTACAGCCACCTATCCAGAGAACTGACCAACACACATTACTTTTCTAACATCGCAGATAACCAAGCTATGTTTCTTTCTACAGCCATCCACTAAAGATAAGATGAATACTAACAAAGCCTTTGCACAGCCGTGACTTTTTGGAAAGACTTTTGTAGATTAAAAAAGCATACATGGCATATATAGGTGTTGGAAGTATAGGCAAGTTTATAGACTGAACTAAGAATAATAAAAAATGTCTTACTGGAATGGGGGGGGGGGGGGGGGAAGCTTTGCCAAATTAGCCAAATAACAATTACTCTAAATCAAGAGTTATCAACAGTCTTAATGGCTTATGCCTGCTCCCCAAAGTTCTGACCCTCACATCTGCCTGTGTTACAAATCAGATTAAGTTCTTTAGAAACAGGTCATGACACTTGACAAAACCCTACATTTGAATCTACTCAAGCCCTCCTGCATTCTTCTGTAGTACTTCACCTTCTTCCTAGTCATGATGGTCTTACTGTGCAAGGTTTCCACGTCATAAAAAGTTATCCACATATGATATCAACAAGGGCTAGTAAAACCTGAAAAATCATCAGTGCTCTTTAACACTCTCACCATTGCACTGTTTTGAAACACGAGTCACTGCCGAGATAGGCAGTTGTTTATAATCAACTGGCAATCCTGCCCATTTTTGCTATTAGAATTTACAATAACAATCAAAATACATGGTCTGCCATATAGTTTAATCAAGCAAAGCAATTTCCCTGCTTGTTACACTGGCATTACAGTTTGGATAGCTGAACTGTATTTTAAAGGATGAATTCTGTGCTGACTGAAATATTTGTAAGTAAAACAGAAGATACATGTCCCATTAAGATTCTTTGGCTTATAATGCATTTTATAGATGTTTTTGGATTCCTAAGAGGAATTGAATTGACAAATGCACAAGACGCAATACAGTCTATTACAGCCTGTTGTTCTTTCAACTGCAATTATCCATCGAACCGTCATGAATCCCGTTCAATGTAACCATGCCATTGTCCAAATGTAGTCCTTTTTGCATGTTTCTATTTTTATTTGGTTAAATTTGCTTAGATTGTGAAAAAGTTCTGAGGTTAAACTAGGAATATAGTTTAAGATGAAAGCAACCAATTAAAGTATATGGAACAAATAATACGCTATGTTTTTCCTAATGTGAATAAAGATTTATTCAAAGTATTCTGTGTGTTACAGACTATAACTACAACACCTGTTAGGAAGTATTCTCAAAGAATACTTTATCAAAAAGTAGGATAACAGAAGACAAAAATCAGTTAAGTGACTGTCCTGTTTTTGTCTAGGATAGAGTTAATTTCCTTCATAGTAGCTAGCATGGGGCTATGTTTTGGGCAACAGCGTTGATAACACGGGGGTGTTTTCGTTACTGCTGAGCAGTGCTCACACAGAGTCAAGGCCTTTGCTGCTTCTCACACCACCCCACCAGCGAGGAGGCTGGGGGTGCACGGGGAGCTGGGAGGGGACGCAGCCGGGACAGCTGACCCCCACTGACCGAAGGGGTATTCCATACCATACAACGTCATGCTCAGCATGTAAAGCTGGGAGAAGAAGAAGGAAGGGGGAGGATGTTCAGAGTGATGGCATTTGTCTTCCCAGGTAACCATTACACGTGATGCAGCCCTGCTTCCCTGGAGATGGCTGAACACCTGCCTGCCCCTGGGAAGCGGTGAATGAATTCCTTGTTTTGCTCTGCTTGTGTGCGTGGCTTTTGCTTTCCCTATTAACCTGTGTTTATCTCAACCCATGAGTTTTCTCACTTTTACTCTTCGGATTCTCTCCCCCACCCCTCTAAGGGAGGAGCGAGCGAGCGGCTGTGTGAGGTTTAGCTGCTGGCTGGGGTTAAACCACAACAGTGACAAAAACTAACATAGAAAAAAGTTCCCAGTTATGCTGGATATTGTTTTATTTTTGTTGGCCTCATATACCGCAAAGATCTCGGATCAATACGTAACTTCTATCAAAAATTTGCTGCCAAATATACAGGCACTAAAACTTGTAATGCTTATGAATATCAATGCTAGAATTGGCAGGGAACACATGTGCATACCAGAACTGATACAACGGCCCTACTTTGGAGTAAAATACATTTTTTTCTTTACAGCAAAACCCTGTGGTTTCTGGTCTGTCATAGTACCATGAATTCTGTTGCCGAATAGGTGAGGCCACGAGATGAGTTTATTGAATCCCCCATTTTATTAGTATTCTTCTTTATCTCATTTTAAAAGTATTCTGAATTCTTTTGTCTCTGTATTTTTGAGTTTCATAGTGGAAATGTGTTTATGTTGATTAACTCTAAGTACAATGTAGCTATTATTTGAATCAGAAATAAAAGTTTTGATATCTGATCCAAAAGCTGGGCGTCTAGATTCCATGTGGTATCAGGGAGCTTTGATAATGCAATGAAAGATTAATCTCCTATTAGGCAATGGATCTTTTCTTTCTGCCTATAAAAAAAAAAGAAGCCTCTGCCCAAACCAAGAATATACCATTCCTCAGCCAGCCACATACCCTCCTGTCCTTGGGCATCCAACAGCAATGGACCAAGCACATCACGTGGACAATACACCAAGGTAAATGAAAAGTGAAGTAAGTGAAAAACTGTGACAAACAGCAACTGTTAATCTTGACTAGACTGTGAATGAGTCAGCTTTCATCCCCAAGGGTTACCGCTCAGGGTGATGAGGCAGCATTACCGCGCTGCCTTGTGCCTCCTTTTACATTTTTGAAGTTTTAGATTTTGGAACTATCATCCTATGTAGACGCTCTCGAACTGAGAGACATAGCATTAGGAAAATGGGATCCTGAGCCCCTAAGCTGCCAAACCATCAAATCACAGAATAACCTACTACGCCTTTGGGGGCAGGTAAGAAGTCATAAAGTGGAAAATAAAAAGCCTCACTCAATTACAAACTGGCTAACAGAGAAAGCAGAAGTGGAAATCAATGGATAATTTTTAATGTAAAAAATTAAAATGCTGGTCTGGTCTGCTGTATAACTTTAATGAAAGATAACAAAAGGGTGATGACAAAAATTCTCCAATACAAAACTGTTCACCTCTGAAATCAATAAATGGTTGAGCCAATAAAGCTTCAAGTAAACTAACTACAGCTACATAAATGGATGGTTTAAAGAACGTACTAGAAACGGACATAATAGCCTGCCTGGATCCTGCTTTCTGTGTAGAGTCTCAGCAAGAAAAGGCTCTACCTGCCCTTTCAAAGGTGTTACAGCATTACACGTTAAAAGCACTTCCCAGACGTGCTAGCTCAGAGAGAGTTAGCAAAAGAAACTCTTCTCTGTGTGCCTCCAAAGTGCATGCAGAGCTGCCACATATCTGCAGTGGCATACAGACACCAAAAATTCTTATCCAGGCTTCACAAGCGAGCTTTCAACAGTGGGTAGTCCGTTTTAAAATGGAACATTTATTTTCTGTCAAAATATACCAAGTTTTTGATTTATACTATAGGCAAGTGTTCAGAGCTGTAAAGTAATACTGTAATCTAGATTACTGGTCAGGGAGTCTGAAACATCATGTGCTGTATAAAGTCAATCTAATTTAAAACAGTATCTACATTTTGTCAAGTCTGCGTATGGGCGGGGGCGAGGGAGAAGAGCAAGCGGAAGCAAGTTTTACAATTAAAGAAGTTCTCTGATCGAGGCCGTGCTCAGAAAGGGTTTTGGAAAAGGTAGAGGATGGAAGAATTATCTGTGAAAATCTCATGGGCCAGAGTGAAGATGATGAGTTAGAAGGATGTCTTTTGCAACTCAGAAAGGCCAGATGTTAATTCTGGCTGTAAGGGAGAATAACAAATGGGAAATGATACAAAATCGTGCTAAGGTATGTGGAAAAGGTGGTATAAGAATGCTAGAGAGTTCCGAATTCACACACCCAATTCCAGCAGTATCGCAGGTGATGGCAGTACACAGAAAACCAAAAAAGTTTTGGATAAACATTTAAAGCTGTTATTTACAAGACTTCAAAAGCTCACCACATGGTCATAAAACATTTACAACTGTTCTTTCTGTTCTCCCTCCACTTACCTGACAGAAACTGAATGAACACAAATGCCTCCAAAAACATTTCAGTTTTGGTGACACGGGACATTGCAGCAAAGTTGCATTTTATGGAAGACATATCTGTCAGTTCTAAGTTCCCTGGAAACCTGCCCACATTTAGGCAACTAATATGTTTTTTAAAAAATTAGACTTGCCTAATAGATACTGAGAATAATTCAAAATTTGGGTTCCTGGACTCTAGTGAAAAGCCCTGAAGAAAAGGAACAGTTTCCTCCCAAAACATGCTTTTAAACTCCTTTTAGATACCAAGACATAGGAACAGACACCACTCGCCAAGGACAAAAGACAAGACATTGAATAAGGGCTCCTAGCATAAATATCACACATTTCATGTAAGCAAATAATATCCATACATTTGTGTAATTTTTATACCAGTGAATATTTATGAGGCCTGTGGAAAAATGGGTACACATTAACATTCTGTGAGCAAATTTATTTCTGGCATTTTTTTAATGCCAGCTTTTCTTAACGTGTGGCATGGATTATACGAGCAAGTGCACATGTATGCTTACACACACAAATTATATCCCTGCTGCAGTTGTCATTAATTAGAACACGACTACCAAAAAAAATATTCAGGTGTTCCATCCAATAAAGAAAGTATAGGATTATGTAGAAATGTATGTAGGAAACCCTGGTTTGAAAGGTATTATTAAAACAAGCTTATTTGCAAAAGTAACTGGAATTTTATGCTTTAGTAATAGAGAAGGATATCATGCTGGGTGTTAAAACTACTAGCTGGTCTTCCAGTTCAACACACGTTAATACTAAAAGTGACATTCCTTGTACAAATAGCTGCTATGGATAAATTTTAGTGGTCGGGGGGGTTTGGTAGTTTGCGTGGTTTTTTGGGTTGGGTTTTTTCCTAGTTTTAATTTCTCTTTGTATACCTACCTTTGTACCTTTTTAATTATTAATTTAACGCTTAAATCAAGTTCCAGATCAGGGAATTCACTTTATAAATACAATAAATATTGTTACGATAACTTTTTTAAAAGAAAGCCTTATAAGAAAAAAAATCTCCAAATGATAAGTACTTTGTAATGACTTTTCAAGAACAACTAGAAGTCCAATTAGTAACATGTATTTCACCTACAGATGTATACAGCTTATGAAAAAGATCACACTGGGCATACCAATTGCGAAAGAGAGACAGGTGATGTACATGTGTTTTGGAGCTGACTCAATCTGCTGAAATTCAGGACTGTGGTCAAAACCACTACAAAAATGAAAAATTAAAAGCAGATTTCCCATATGTTTTGTACCTTGTTTATTACAAATACATGATAAAACAGTGCTTTAAGATACAGAAGTCTCTTGTATAAACTGCCTGAAACGTTTTGACATAAAGCTTTGACCTACAAATAACTAAAAAAAGGAACATTCTTTTCACATACTTAAAATAGAATTAAAAATTCAAAAGATATTCTTGCAGTGGAATAAGCCTCCTGACAAAAACACAACTGAACACCTCTTTCATACAGTTTATATCATAGGATTCACTTAATTTATTTTTTATAGCTACCTCTCAGGAGCGCACAAAACCCCTTTATTAAAGGTGTAAAAGCATTCAGTCATCCTGGTTGGCAAAGAAAGCAGATGTTACAGAAGAGAGATGTGGGAAAGCTATTTTTTTCTCCCATTTACTTGAAATGAAGACTAGTAAGCACATACTGGGAGGGTGGGAAACAGATGTACATATTGCAGTAATATATACAGAAGGTAACAACTGGCTTTACTTTCTTTTGACAAGTTAACATGCAGTACCTTTTAAAGGACTTGAAATGACACCTCTGTTTTGAGAAACTACAGTAAAACACATGACAATGCTTTCTGTACTCTTTCCTAGGGAAGAAAAGAGAGTAATTTTCAGTCTAGCTCGCTCCCAGACCATACATTAGCCAGCTGCGCCTTTGAAGCGGTAGTCTGCAGCACTTCACCCTTCTCCCATCAAGGGACAAAATGCATACCATAGGTTTCTCTTTTCCACTCAGCATCTATCTGTGATTTCCTGTGTTGGTAACAGAAGCTGCCCCTATTAATGTAATTGTTATAGAGAATGTCTCTATCCTTTCCTCACTTGGATTTCATTGCAACTTTACGTTCACTTCTCCTTTCACTGAGGACAGCTATCACCAAAAACATGCCCACGCACATTTTTAGCTGGAACTAAAAAGAAAACATCTAAACATAGCAAGAAATGTTCTTTTTTACCTGTTTCATTTGCTCCTATAGAGCTACCAAGGCCCAGATGCAAAATCCTAAATCGTTTCCTCAGGTAAACCGCTGCCCTGACAAAGGGTAAGCTAAAGAATCACTCACCATTAATCTCTCACTATGGTCGGAGGGATGGAAGCAGTTGTGCTGATCTGTTGAAGATGGGCAAATTTCAACAAAGGAAAGAAGACAGCTGTCTGCTTTCAGCAGTTTCGTACTAATTCCACTTTTTTGATATCCAAAAAACTGCTTACTCCATTTCACCTCACCTGAGTACCCCAGCATCTTCATATATCATTAAAATACAGCACAGCAGAGCTGTCCCAGAAAGATTTGTGCAGGGGAAGGGAGAGGAGAGCAGGGGAAGGCATTTGGGAAACAATACAAAGCTGCACAGGTGATATTCAAGAAAAATGTATACACCGGAAAAATCTGAGATGAAATAAAATGCAGTTCGGAAGGAAGGAAAAAACAGTGTGGGAATATTCGGTCTTGTGGGGTTTTTTTCCCCTCCAGCTGTGAAGAAGGGATTGAAATGCAGGCCTCAGTCAAAATCCATCATAATAAAGGGTCTGCTCACCCTGACACTTTATTTAAAACACGGTGTAAACTAAGAAGCATACAATCATCAAGACTCTGATTATGAGACCACACCAGACCATTTCTCTAACATCCATGCAGGAAACACTGTATTAGATTTTCAGTTTGTCATGAAGACAAACCTTTTCATGCTACGTCCATCCTAGGGCTCCGGGGAAATACAGCCTAATAAAAGGCAGTCAAACCACCTTCCCCACAGCCAGCACTGCCAGCCGTTCAACTCACGAAGACATTAAGTTCCTGATCCCAGCGTACTCGGATTTTCACTAAGGTACTTCTTAGTGGTTTTGAAAAATAGAACTTTTTTCTTAAAATTACTAAAAGCCAGTATCTTCATTCGTAGTTAGAAATTGTGCTATTCAATTATCCCCCCAAAATTTTTTTCCCCACATTGATGTGCATGAATGAATGGATGTGAACAAAGGCAATAAGCAACACAGTAAGCAGCCGCTGCTCTTTTGTCTATAATTGTGCCAGGAGTCATACAAGTTTTCACAAAACAAATCAGTGTTCAGCTGCATTTCATGCTATGAGACTATGAGAAAAAGACTGCATTGCTTCAACACATTTATCACATAAAGTTACAATTCAGATTAAGTTAAAGAACACTCGATCTGACTGGAAAAACCAAAGTACCTTGCCTTACGGCGTTAGGTAAATGGACAGACATAGACAAACAACTCTCAGGCTGTCATAGAATAATCAAAACCTGTGATATTTTAAATTACTTTAACTACTAGATAACTACTACAACTGTATCTGTTAACAGCACAGATTATATCAGAATAAGAAACAAATATGAAGCTAAGCTCTGATTTTAAAGCTCAGTATCATTATGTTTTTCTAAGGTCAATAAATACAACAGTGCAAAATATTCCGAAGTCTTAGAATAGGTAAAAGTCAGCTCTAAGACAATGGGCCCACAGCAAACTTTAAGATGCCACAGCTGGATTGCCAGTACAGTGTAGAATATCATCAAAGTGAGCTCCAAGACTCATTTCTTCCCTGGCTTCCACAACTTTTACAGCCAGTTAATACTGCCTCTGAAGTTATCAGATAGCAGGACTGAAGTCAACCTGTTTTATCAAATTCGATTCTGATAGCTGAGAGATTAACTATCATTTCATCCAAGTATCAGGACATTGTGAGCTGAGTAAGTTTTTTGAGTTGGTGAGTTGGGTTTCTTCTTTTTTTCAGTTGTCAAAAACCTACAATAATATCCTATTTATCTATATATAAAGGAAATTCATTGAGAAACCTGACAGCATTCTTCTCATCTGTCAGTTGAGTTTTTAAAATGTATCTTCACCTTTAAACTCTTTAAGCTAAAAAACACAAGTGTACTTGAAGCTAAATCATTCTCCGTGGTGCTGCTCAGTTTTAATGAGCCTCTTGTCTTTACATCTCCCAGAAGACGGACTCACAAAGCAATCTCAGGTGATGTGAAACCAATGCTTGATGCTTCTCCAAATCCCTGTCTTTTTGAGCCTAAAATCTTCCTGCTAAACCCATATGGGACTGATGGGCCATTTCAGTCAAACCCAATTTCACTTATTTATCACAAGCCCCTACTTAGAAACTCTACTGTGGATTGCTTGTACACACAATCTGTTTCCAGCTTTGAACTTTAAAAAGGATTTATGCAGTCAATCTCAATATCATTATAAATCCAACATACATTACTTGCCTATTGATTGTGAGAAAACAGAAGTTTGAAGCTTGATTTCAGGGCTAATCTTTCCATTTGCTTGATGAGTTCTGCAGTTGTTACAGAACACTTAGTGCATCCTGTTAGATAACAGCATATTAAGCTTGGATGAGAAATCCAGACTATTTACAACACACTTCTGGCTTTAAGTAAAGAACAAAGGCAGCATTAGCTTTGCTGGTCTCAGAGGCTTTTCAGCTATACCACAACTAAAAAAAAAAAAAAAACCCACAACAACAAAATAAAACAACCAAACACCCCAAAAAAACCAAACCCAAACAAAAAAACCCTGAAACAAAACAAAAACCCCACCAACCAGAAAAAAAACCAGTAAACATTTCTGTATAAAAGATTCCACAACCTTAAAATATTTTCATAAAACTAATAATGTTAAGATGGATTTTATATTTCTTCTGCCCAACATATCAAAAGTCTAGATTTTGACAGAATATATTGAAGTTTATAGTCTACTTCATAAATGGATAGAGCAAATGAAAAAATAGACAGGACACACTGGTATTCATTCGATTTGTTATTAGACTATCTTACAAATGGTATTTCTCCCTATAAATTTTAGAGTGAAATAGTTTATCATCTAATTGAGCTGTTTATGTTCTGAATTTTAATGTGTGTACCGAGACATTCGAGAACAAGTGCTATAAAAGATTTTTACACATAGAAAGAATTCAAATAGCTGCTAAAGCCCATGAAGCCCCCTTCCCTGCCTGCTAATCAAAGAATTCCCCCACCCACCCCCTTTTTCTTCCCGTCCTTTTTTAAATGTCTAGGTTTTCTGCTGCATTTAGTCTGGGGGCTTTCCTTCAGATGAGAAAGGCTGTTACTCATTTTGTTTAGCTGCTTAAAGCTCTTGTGTATGCGTTTTCCCAAGCAGTGCCTATGAACCGCTACAGATGCATCCCAAAACATTTAGTTCTATGATACAGCTCCAGCTACTCAATCAATAATTCAGGAAAATATTCACCTCGATTTAGTCACTGCTGTCAGTACAACTCTCTGTGTCTGGATGAAAAGAGAGCAGGACCTCCATCTGGAGATTTTGCCCGTGCTGCTCAATGAATTAACCTGTAGGAGGTGCCACGGTGATGAAGCAGTCAAAAACCTCCAGCAGGCAACTTCATCACACGGGTAATTAGTTCACTACATCAATAACGCCTCCAGAAGCTAGCAGCGCCAAGGCTGAATCCCAGGTCTCCTTGTTAAATTCAGTCGGCACAACAGGCTTTCACTGTGCTACAGGTATAGATAATTTTCTATTTTTAAATGTAGTTAGCTACTGCTTTCCCCCCCCCTCATTTTTAGTCATTATCTCATGCAATAAATTATACTTTATTTCATTCATCACGTCTCTAACCTCCTCCCAAGAGGAGAAGAAATAATTAATTTTAGAAACCTCTGACATTTTCACAAGGTCTGATCAACTATAAAAGGGACCCACATTTGAGAATATTAAAAACACTACTGCTGCAACATTGACATGCCCCATCTCATGTGACCCAAAGAGTGAACTCTTGAATCTCCCGCATAGCAGAACAGGGCACTAACACTATACTACCCAGATAAAATAATTACTTCCAATTCTTGCTTATGAGAAGATTAAGTCAGCACTAAACTCACTTAAATGTTGTACCACAACAAAACGACACATCAAGGCCACCTACAGCTTCACGCTTTCTAACCTTGCAGAAACCATTTCAGGTCTGCGTGCGAGTGACTGCAGTACCGAAATACTAGCAAATCCAAGGACTGCCAGGTGGATTCAAATCATTTTTGCTTTCTACTAATCCCTGCTTCATGCCTGATGAAAGGGATGTTTTGTCCAGGTCATAACACTGGGATAAGCATCTCTGATGCTTATGAAAAAGGTTTGATATTCATGGGACCCCAGTATGTTACTAAACTGGGAAGGTCTTGCCCCCCCAGCTGCCGAAGTTCGCTCCAGGATAGGATACTCCAATAAAAGCTAAATGTATGCTCCTGTCTCCAAACAGTACAGTTTAGGACAGTATCACCAATTTATGACAGGTTAGACTAGCTCAGAGTTTTTGGCTTAATAACTTGAAAAGTACCCACTTTTTATTATAGTATTTTTAGTAATATCACATAACCTTTTTATATACAGTGTATACAGATATATTTTTACATGTATTCTGAAGTTTCTTTCTTAGTTTACATTTAATTACTTACAGAGAAAAGAATAAACAGTTGAGCTTTTGGGACAATTTTCTTCTTATGTAAATGCATTTTACTTACATGTTTAAAAATCTTAATAAAAGTTATGTTTGGCCTTTATTTTTTGAGGTAGCCAATAGGTCTAAAGACTTCAATGCATGCTAAGAACTGTGTGTCAAGTGTCAATGTAGTCCAAATACAGGGATTTTTCAAGTGGATGCAAGACATTCATACATTAATCTGTCATCACCCGGTCTAACCCAATGTACAGCACAGACCTCAGGACTTAAAGTAATTAATTCCTACCTGAACCAGAGTCTATCTTTTAGCGACATACGCAATCAGAGACTTCAGTCATTTTACATCATATAGATGTCAGAGTTACTGAGCTAATTGCATTCGCTTCTTTAATAATCTGTTTGAGTATCATTTCAGGTCTTACCTCTCAACTCTGTTCATGGGTGGAATTCGAACTTTCCTGTACTGTCATGTCAAGTCATGGACTGCAGCCCCCCATCCTACTCTCAACCAGCCTGACCTATTCACATCTCGCTGCTATTCACACTCCTCTGCTCCCTTTGGAGTCAAGGGTGATAACCCACAACTAAACAGCTTGGAAAAGCAAAGTATTATTTGTTCAGGTTAAAAACATACTAGAAGAAGCGTTTAACACATTAAGTCAGTGTGTTTTGCATAGGTTTTTTTCCATAATGTTTAACATTTCTAGGACTTAGAAGAATTTTTTTTTTTTTTTCTTAATTTCCTTCACAAAATGCCTCTCCCTCCCTCCCCCCTACTGGTTTGGTACAGATCCTGATAATTAGTTGAATCCTCACTTCAGCAAGCATTCCTAACTGTTTAGAGCCCTTTGAAGTACTGCTCCCATGAACTAGCAAGGAAGCCCTCTTTTCAGCTTCAGGCATGGAAGCATGTAACTCCCCCACAATGGTTTCCTGGTATTAATTTGAAGATTACGCATCTATAGCTATTGTGCTGTCTTCCTGTTTGTCCTCCTTTCTGAAAGAAGCACTCAGACAGAATAATCCATTTACCACAAAAACATCATCTCAAATATGTCACTTAAGTGTATTTGTTATCTAAAAATGCTAAGAAGTAATTTTCTTGATCACAGCAGAGCTGAACTTGGAAGGGACCTCTGGAGGTCATCTCATGTCCCCCACCCCAAACATGGACAACCTAGAGCAGTGGTGTCCAAAGTGGGGTGCATGCAAGACAAACCCTTGGGGTGTGGGAAGAAAACACTAGAACTTCTACCTTTTTTTAAATGTATAAATAAGAAATTAATCTTTACTAATATTTAATATACAGCTGAATATTGGCACTCTCAGTTGGTCCATATGTCAGACGGTCATGTCTTCCTGGAGGAAGAGTGGGTCCTCCACAACACAGAGGAGGTGACAGTGACACCAGTGTGAAAAGCTTTACTGCAGTCAAGGTAGACAACATCCAGTGCTTTCCCCTCATCTACCAAGCCAGTTATTTCATTGTAGCAGACTATTAAGTCAGTCAAGAAAGTTTTCAAGTTGATCACTTCCCCTGACCATGAATTCACGCTGAGTGCTCCTGATGACCTCCTTGTCCTTCGTATGCCTGGAAATGGTTTCCAAAATCAGTTGCTCCATCACTTTCACAAGGATTGAGGTGAGGCTGACCTGCCTGTAGTTTCCTGGATCCTCTTTCTTGTCCTTTTGAAGATAGGGATGATATTTGCTTTCCTCCAGTTCTCAGGCACCTCTTGCAACCGCCACGATCTTTCAACAGTTATGAAAAATATCCTCCCAATGACATCAGCCAGCTCCCTCTCAGCACTCATGGGTGCATCCCATCAGGATTGCACGTACCAAAGGAACATTCACTTCAACCTTAAGTTTTTCTGAAACTGAATTCACCTAATTCTCTGCCTAAATTTGTTTAGTCGTTCAGGTTTGTTTTACTAGGGGCCTGCTACTCTGTGGGTCACTTCAATTATTAACTAGCAGTTCTCTACAGCATGCTTGCAAACCCAGATGAAATATTGTAAATTGGATTTATTGAATAGATCCCAGTGGCAGATGTAAGGAATTTCAAAAGGTGTGCTTCCAAACACTTAACGGTTCAACACTGTTCTTCTGAGCTCCCATGAGTTTGTTGTCCTTCACGAGTTGTGATGCTGCATGCGCTAGATCAAGTATTCCAATGACATTATAATAATGCCAGGTATTCCTCCCATTTTGGATACTTCTAATCAGACATCAAAAAGCATGACCTCCAAGTCTTTTTCAGACACTGCTTCCTTGATAGTGTTTTCTTTAGGCTGGAGACATGTCTTTATTTCTGTGTCAAAACATACAGTGCTTTCTTGCACTCCAGCTTTCAAGATCACTTAGCTCTCCTCTGATCACTACTTACCATGGCACTAGCCCTGCTGTCATCTGCATGCTTTTAACAGTAATGACTCTGTATTTCTTCCTCATCACTAATAAAAAGGTTAAACACTGTCAGATCCAAAATTAATCCTCAGAGGATCTCCACCTACTCCACAAGTCAAACTTGTTCTCTCAAAACATCTTGAGAAAAGATGTATTTCCCATAATCTTGCGTTGACTGAAATTAATTAATTAAAAATTAAAGGTACGTAACACAGTTGATATTCTATTATTTCACACAGAATTATTGTCTGCGCAACAGACTTATTATTACTTGGTCACCCCATTCACCATTTTAATGCCTTGTCTTACCAATTTTAAACAATTCCAAACTTTTTTTTATGCGTACAGCTATCCATTTCTCCTTCCACTCTTCCCGCCACTTCTTCCCCACTTTTACAACCTCTTTTACTTTTCCTTCCTTCTTAACAAGGATAAACCAATCAATTCTATTATTGCAATTAGTAACATTCTGCATATAAATTAGACTATCTCTTCCCCTACTACTTCCAAATCCACATTACTTCTGGAAGCAGAAATAAGTACCTGTGAATTGTTGGAAAGAATGTTTTACTGTCCTGATAAACAAGCACACCAAAATACAAAATCAGAGAATCACAGAATCATTAAGGTTGG
>NW_010545348.1:0-303 GCF_000687285.1 Phaethon lepturus
CGTTGAGAGAGCCTCTAGTGCCGGGGCGGGGGGGGCACTGCGCCCTGCCCGCACGTCTTCCCTGCGCAAACTGCCGCACCACGTCCTTCTGACGCGCCATGCCCAGTTCGCCGCGCTCCCTGGGGCTGCTCTTGTACATGAGGGGCTTTGGCCGCCGCCGCTCTTGTCCCCGCCCACGCTGAGTCAGAGCTGCCGTTCGTCAGGAGCCCGCTCTGCCAGCCGGGGGGTGGGTCTGGGGCACCCTCTCTCTCCCTGTGCTGCTGCCTTCACAGTTTGGCCGCTTCAGGAGGGGTCCCCCGGCCC
>NW_010545348.1:323-1210 GCF_000687285.1 Phaethon lepturus
CAGTTCCCTGCGTCCTCTTTTTTGCTCTTCTTGAAGACAGAAGCAACATTTTCCCTCCTCCAGTCCTCAGGCACTTCTCCCAATCGCCATGACCTTTCAAAAGTTGAGAGGTGCCTTGCAATGAGATCAGCCAGATCCCTCAGCACTCTGGGATAGCAATCTTAAAACATCATATAACACCTATGATTTCTTGGAATACCTTAGATTTTCTATTAATCAGTGACCCAGTTCAGCAATTAAAATTTTTATTATTTCAAAGAAGCCATTAAACAGGGATTCTTAATCAAATTCCACAGAAATATAACGGTAATAGGATCTTTACCTAAATAAGAAGTGATGATGACTCAGGTTCCCATCTAATGATTTGCTGCCCAAAGGGACTGTTTCCTCCCTTGTTTTCCTTCTGGCCCATACACTTCTCCCCTGCTTTCAACTGTCCTTTGTGGTCATGTGACTCCACAGTGAAGTGTATAGGGCAGAACATTATTCACTATTCACTATTTTGTCTGGGTATCTTTCTGCCAGTTTTGCTCCCTGAACTGGATCACCATTAGAGGAGAGCCAATGAGGAGACAATGGGAAGGGTCTCAGGAGGTAGAGGGAAAAAAACGGGAGACAGGACTACCTCTTTTGGCAACAGCTAACAATTAGACCGCCTTAGATGTACAGTCAAATCACACCAGAAGAACGTGCTGCTTTTTTAATTATGGTGCCCTGCAGAAGTAGAATATGTCAATGTTCCTGCCCTGCTATTCAATCTGTTTTGGGGATACTAAAGTTTTCTAATGCAAAGCTTCAATAGTCTTGCAAAACAAAATTAAAAAAAAAAATTACATCTTCTCTACCCTTGCTTAATGAAGATGTTCCAAGAATCAAATATTATGCTG
>NW_010545348.1:1228-5865 GCF_000687285.1 Phaethon lepturus
CTGAGGTAGAGTTCCCATGATAAATATGTCATTATGCAATGAAATAATATCATTACTTAACATAAGGGAACTCAGCTGTTTTTTTTAACTTACTCTAGCACATCATGCATAAAAAAGCTTTACTTGAAAAATGAAGTGGATTAAAAAAATAGAAGTTTCATGACAAGACATCATATTGACATCTATGTTATTCATAATCAGGGTTGGAACATTTAGGTCAAAAAACCAGAGTTTTCTGCTTCTTGAGGTACATCTTTGTAAACAATGGCAATTCTAATTTTTCTTTTGAACGGCTGCTAAGGATGGAGCCCTTAAGTTCTATTCCCTGACCATTACAATGCCTTAGAGAACACCTGGGGGCAACATTAGATTGTACCCCATGGAATGTTGTACTGGGTCTGGCTGGGATGAAGTTAACTTTCTTCATAGAAGCCCCTATGGTGCTGTGTTTTGAATTTGTGGCTAAAACAATGTTAACACACCAGTGTTTTGGCTGTTGTTGAACAGTGCTAGCACAGTGTCAAGGCCTTTTCTTTTTCCCACTCTCTGTCCCCCAGCGAGTAGGCTGGGGGTGCACAAGAAGTTGGGAGGGGACACAGCTGGGACAGCTGATGCAAACTGACCAAAGGGATATTCCATACCATATGATGTCATGCTCAGCAATAAAATTGAGGGATTGAGGTGGTTTGGGAAGGTAGCCATTGCTCGGGGACTGGCTGGGCATCAGTCTACTTGTGGGAGGGGGTGCATCATTGCCTTTGCATCACTTTGTTATTTGTTTGTTTCTTCTTCCTCTTTCCTTCACTGATTACACTACCTTTAACTCAACCCATGAGTTTTCTCTCTTTTGCTCTTCGTATTCTCTCTCCCATGCCACTTGGCAGGGAGTGGGAGTGAACGAGCAGCTGTGTGTTGTTTAGCTACCAACCGGGGTTAACCCACAACAAATGTCTATCAGAAACCTAAGAACTTTCTAGTCCTTCCTGAATTTTCCTAGGTTCCCCATGCTTTATGTATGTCAGTCAGCCTTCAGCCTGCTTATTACAGCACAGATGCATGACTTTACACTTGCCTTTTTTGAACTCCATGAGGTTCCTGTCAGCCCATTTCTCCAGCCAGTTGAGGTCTCTCTGAATAGCAGCCCTGCCTCCAAGCATATTGACCATTCTTCCCAAATTGGTATTGTCAGAAAAAGTGCTGGGTGAGTGCTCTGTCCGATCACCCAGGTCTTTAATAAAGGTGCTAAAAAATATCAGACACAGTATTGATCCCTGAGGGATGTCACTAGCAACTGCATACCAGTTAGGCTTTGTATCACTGATCACAACCCTCTGAGCACAACAGAGCAGCCAATTTTTGGCCCACCTTATAATCCACTTATCCAGTCCATATATCACCACTTCAGTTATAATGATACTATGGGAAATGGTGTCAAAAGCCTTGCTAAAGTCAAAGTAAACTAATTCCACTGCTATCCCCCTTGACCACATAGCCAGTCAAACTGGTTAAAGTGGTATCTAACTGTATCTTCCTCTACTATGAGTAGAGGTACCTCTCCATCTTTTCAGGTCATTACTGCCAATGAGTTGGCATATGACGATGGTGCACTCTGTACAAACTTCTGCCACATGGGTCGTGTGCACTAGACTTCATCTGGATCTTTGGATAATTAACTCTGTCCCAGCCGAAACCAGGACATGAGGTCAGACCTTTGTGACTGTGCATGGAGTTCTAATTCCTTCCGTCTATTTTCCATGCTGTATGTGTTTGTGTACACTCACTTAAAATGGGCCACTAGCCATGCTAGTGGGAAGGAGAAATGTGAAGGCCTCCACATCATGCTGTCCCTGTGGGCCCTTCTTTGCTGTTCCCCATTCCTCCACTTTTCTTTGAAGAGTCTCTGTAAAGATCCTGTCCATTTCCTGCTTATCCTCCCTGATGCTACATAGCCTGGTCCCCTCTTTGCATAGCTCCTTCACCTAGCGGCTCAGTGCCTCAAACATAGCACGTCTCTCACAAATGAGGCCAGCATTGCCCCCAGCCCCAGGGAAAGGCCCCAGGTATTCCCTGCAGCCCCAGATCTGGGCAGCTGCATCCTTCCTCCAGGGTTCTGTGTCTGGCTCCTTGATGTGCCAGGGGTACTTGCTCCAGCAATGTACTACCAATGTTGTACAGTCTCAAGCAGTCTCACACTTTATTGAGCAGAGTTTCTGGTCCCTTTTCGACACAAACTGCCCTCTAACTACCAATATCCCTGTTAGCTGGTCCTGTTTGTTGCACTCCTCTGTTGACAATTACTCTCTAGAGGGTATAGAGACTTCTGTCCATTCCCTAAGTTTGTCTATTTTCTCTGACACATCTCCTCAAATCTGTCTCAGATAACTGTTTGTGCTAGTTCTCTCTCTGCTCTTGTCCTCTATGCATGCATACAGTCTTACCCTCCGTATCCAAGTTATGTCAATTTTCAGTCCCATTCTCATCTGCATTGAGGGGTATAGGACTTGAGGGGGCCGTCAGATTCCCCTGCTGCCACAGCTAACCACATCATAGAACTTCCTTTTATGTGCTGCTCAAACTCCATCTTAAAACTAGAGGCTATGCTTACTGAAAAGCTGTTCCAGAACCCTGTACCTCTGACAGTTAGAAATCATCTTCTATTTCCCAGCCTAAATTTATTTCTGGTCTATTTATTACCATTTGTTCTTGTACAAACTGTCTGTTACATTAACTAGTTCTTTCCTGAACTGATGCTTTCTTCTTTAATGTAAATATACATATAATAAGGAAAGCAGCACCTTTTAATGTCCTAAAAGTTAAGTACTCCTCATTGGTATAGCCTCTTCTACTACCTACAGGGAAGTTACAGAAAAGACAGTGCCAGACTTCTCAGAGGTGTACACTGAAAGGACAGGAGACAGCAGGTACAAAAAAGGGAAATTCTGATTGGACATAAAAGAAAAAAAGAATCACAATGAGAGTTGCACAGCACTAGAAGAGGCCCAGAGAAGTTGTGGGATCTTCATCTTTGGAGACTTTAAAAATTTGCCTGGACAAAGCTCTGAGCAACCTGATCTAACTTTAAAGTTAGCCCTGCTTTGAGCAGGAAGGTTGGACTAGATGCTCTCTACAGGTCTCTTCCAACCTGAATGATTATATAAAGCAACCATGTTTTTTTGAGCCTTTGCTTGGTTAGGCTATATAAACTTGTTGTTGCTAAGCCAGAACATCCTTTCTCTGCATCATCTAAGATAACTGTGTTTGTTCTGGTTTCAACTAACTTTTCTTTAACCTGAGTGTCTAGAATAGCACATAGTAGGTCCTCTTAGTGATGTGAATAATTATATTAATAGTTTTTACTCTCTACTGGAAATACCTCCCCTCATACATCCTAAAAACCATGCTTGTGCTTTTCATTGGCTTTATTATCATTGCTAGTTCATCATCATTAGTAGTTCAAAAGCCCTAGTTCTGAACCTAACACTAAAGATAGTGCCAGAAATTTGAAAGGAACCAAAGACAGGCCAGAAGGCCTTTGACTCAGGTTTAGTATAAGATTCCTATTTTTGAACAAACCTAAAAACCTTTCTTCTGTTATACAGATTTTTGAAAGAACAATAAAGTTGCAGTATTTGCAACCCAGACACTGCAACCTTTAACTAACCTCCAAACCATAAAGCAAATCTCTTCCCCTCTTTTGCAGACAGTAGTTGTTTAATGAAATATTTTCTTTTAGTAATATCATAAATTACTTTCATAAGGCTATGCTAAATATAAATGGAAAAATTGGTGGGGGGAAGAGAAATGGGAGAAGAATATAGTAAAATAAGAACAGGTACAGAACTGATATACATTTAATCATTAAGAGATATTGTCCTCGCATTCTTAAAAATTTAATGTATATTGCCACAGTACCTGTACACTTGTGGTGGTGCATCCCCCCCCTGCTTTTGCTCCTGGACCATTCTACAACCCTAGGAACTCTCATCAAGCCTTGGCCTTGGTGCAATGACTTTGGCGGTAAAGAGAGCCCCTTGACCGTACCAAGCACTCTTGCATAGCTAAGGTGGGGAATGGTACCGACCCTTCCAGGAATTCAGTTGCGGGAGTAACTAATCATCCCCTGATAGCCCTGGAACATATCTTATCTAATTGTGACTCAGGTGGATCAGTACCAGTGTCACTGGAATTTCGAGAATTCCGGTAATTACCAACAAATGATTGTGGCCACAATGGAAATTTACTGATGCCTAAAGTCAATCATCTCACGACCCTATAAACAGTAGTCCTAAGTGAAGCTCTTTGACCTCTCCTGGACTGCAGCGGGCTGCGACCAGCATCTCCCTCAGAGCTCGCGAACTCTCAAGTTTGCGAAGTTTGGAGGACCATCACCAAAGACCGATGACAGGATCTGGGCTGAAACCTCCACTCCTTGAGGCTCAACCCTCGCCCGCTGAGAAATGCAAAGGTAGTCTATATGAATATTTCACTGAACTCAAGGGGAATTTTTAATAGGTATACCTTTATATATCTCTATGTCTATATCTATATCTGTGTGGGTATGTATGTAATTTGCCCTTTAGATATAAACTATTGACCAAGTCTGGGACTAGGAGTGGATTCAGCCGCACCTAGACTAC
>NW_010545348.1:5938-13881 GCF_000687285.1 Phaethon lepturus
TCACACCAACCCGATTCTCGACTCAATTTCCCTGACCCCGTGTAAATCATTTCCCCCAATCCATGTGTAAATCATTCTAACCCAATTCTAATTTGACTTTCCTTTGTATGCTTTTTTCCATAGTGAATAAATGATAGTGAACCTTGCCATCGAATTCTGTTAAGTCATGCTTTTTACAAATTTATATTAAAATCATTTTTCTTTTCTAATATCTTTGGCGGTGATTATTTAAGTGGCCAAAACCACTCATTCGCGACAACACCTAAGTAATAATATAATTTGCACTATCAGGCAATAAAGCTGCAATTTATATATAACCATATAGATTTCTTTTTAAAATCCTTTAGAAGTTAAAATAGTCTGCTTGAAATATCTTGTGGCAATTTAGTGGCAGGCAATCACTGGATTTCAGCATTAACAGACAAGCAACATGAAATTTTCAGGGTTATTGAACACTGGACTGGCACTAAATTTACTTTTCTAATTTTTTTTTTTAGTAAGCTACCCCAATTCACAGTACTCATCAACCATTAATCCTGCACTTTTATTTCTGTGACATAGTAAATCAAAGTTGGTAATCTTCCATCAGTGAGAGCAAGGCAGATGTCCTAGTTAAAAAGACCTTAAAATAAGTTTTCTGTGGGATAGCAGGGATATAGGACTGCAAAGAGCAAAAATGAAGCATCTCCTAAGGAATGCTTCCCTCCCCCCTCAATACCTGTTTCTCCAAGGATATGGAGAATTATACATACATTAACTGATGACAAAAGTAGAAATATCTTTATTGACACCACTTTCTGCAAAGTGCACCTGCACATACATGACAGCAAAAATGCAATAGAAAGAACAAAGGTCCATATATGTATTTGGGTCAATGCATCAGAAAGCATTAGGGTACATGTCATGGTTTAACCCCAGCCAGCAACTAAGCACCACGTAGCTGCTTGCTCATTCCCCCATGGTGGGATGGGGGAGAGAATCGGAAGATCAAAAGTGAGAAAACTCATGGTCTGAGATAAAGACAGTTTAACAGGCAAAGCAAAAGCTGCGCATGCAAGCAAAGCAAAACAAGGAATTCATTCACTACTTCCCATGGGCAGGCAGGTGTTCAGCCATCTCCAGGAAAGCAGGGCTTGATCACACGTAATGGTTTCTTGGGAACGTCCCCCCACCCCTTCCTTCTTCTTCACCCCAGCTTTATATACTGAGCATGATGTCATATGGTATGGAATATCCCTTTGGCTAGTTTTGGGGCAGTTGTCCTGGCTGTGGCCCCTCCCAGCTTCCTGTGCACCCCCAGCCTTCTCACTGGCAGGCCAGGATGAGAAGCTGGACAGTCCTTGACTGCTTAGCAACAACCCAAAACATCAGCACTTTATCAACATTTTCTCATCCCAAATCCAAAACATAGCCTCACACTAGCTTCTATGAAGAAAATTAACTCTATCCCAGCTGAAACCAGGACAGTACATTAGAATTTCATCCAAAATATTATGTTCAGAAGTGATTTAAAATTTATTTTATTTTATTTTTTATTTGAACTTAGTATTAGTAATTTTAAGTGCTGCTCAATTTTGTCTTAACATCAGTAAGGCACAGTAGACAGTCTGATACAAGATTCTAAAATTCCTGAAAAAAACAAAATAGATGTAATACTGCATTAACTTCAGGAGACTCATTTAGTGTCTTCAAGAGAACAAAAAATGAAAGCAGAAATAGTTCAGTAAGGTTTTCCATACTGATTGAACACCAAATCAAGAAGAGTTACTCTTCTGGCAAGAAAGAGTTCCATTAAAAGCAACAGATATTTGTTCAGGTCCACAGAAGTTTCTGATTCTTTGAAATAAGAACACTTTGTCAACAGGCTCCCCTTGATCGGGTGGCCTGTAGTAAACACCAACCATGAGGTTTCCTTTGTTGGTTTGGCCCATAATTTTTACCCATAAGCTCTCAATCTGTTTATCACTGTTTTTCAAAGAGAGCTCAGTGCAGTCAATCAATTCTTTTACACAGAGGGCAACCCCCTTGTCCCTCCTTCCTCGCCTGTCCCTTCTGAACAGTTTATAGCCATCAATTGCAGTGCTCCAGGCATGTGATTCATCCCACCACGTTTCAGTAATAACAATTAGATCATAGCTTTCTAGCTGCACAGTGGCTTTCAGCTCCTCCTGTTTGTTACCCATGCTGCATGCATCGGCATAGAGGCACTTCAGTTGGGCTGTCGATTGTGTCACCTTTTTAGAGTAACATACCCTAATTCCTTTGAAGCTTTTCACAGGTGTTGCCCCATTGGTTCCTAATACATCAGCAGCCCCTGGCTCTTCTCTGTTACTCAAAACTCCATCCCTTTCCCCTGATAAACCTAGTTTAAATCTAGTTTAAAGCTCTACTTTTAAGTCTGCTTAAAAGCTCTTCTTATAAGCCTGGCCAGATTGTTGGTGAAGACCCTCCTGCCCCACTTGGTCAGGTGAATCCCATCAGCTCCCAACAGGCCCAGCTTCTCAAAGGTAGATCCATGATCATAGAAGCCAAAACCTTGAGTAAGGCACCAGCTATGCAGCCAGGTATTCACCTCTTCAATTTGTGTCCTCCTTCCTGAACCCCTTCCCCTGACTGGGAGGATAGAGGAGATGAGACAAGAGAGACAAGATAGATATTAGACAGATATGTGAAAGGAGTGAGAGAGATGAGACGAGAGGAAAAAAGAGAGACGAGAGAGAGAGATGAGATGTCCTGCATGCAACTAGGACATGCTCTAACATATATGCTACATAAGCAATCCATAAAAATTGAAAGGTGTATAGAAACATGCATCTCCCCCAAAAGCAAACTATTAATCATTTATGGGGGTTCATATGCACAAAGAGGAATGGCCAAATACCTCAGCAAGTGACTTTTTATATAGCAGATAAATTAGCAGTAAGTGAATGTGACACAGCAGACTTCACAACTTTAGTCAAGAAACACCATGCTCAAGGCCACAGATTGTGGCATCAGATTTAAAGCAGAGACTTCTCCACAGTGAGGCAATATGCCAGAATTTTAACTTTTGGTCTGGATATTTGAATTACAGGATTTGTTGAAGCATCTTGCATCTTGTTTAGAAGATGTGAATAATTCACCTTTTTTATTAAAAAAAAATTCATAGTAAAATGCTTTCTCTTATTAAAAAAGGAGCTCTCTTGTTTACTCTCCAATAATTGTTTTTCAAAGATCTTCACTGGGTTTTCAGGATGCAAATGTTAATATTAACTTTCTTCTATTCCCATTTTACTAAGAAGGCATGGTACTTCATACTGTTATGTTAACTCTACTTGTACTAAAGCGGTCTATTACCATCCAAAGCATAAAAGCTGTTTTCACAGCTTTAGTTTGGTGTTACTTATTTAGGTTTAAAAAATGAAAAGACCTATACAAGTTCTAAGCACCTTGGTATACAAAACAAAAAAAATTCCCATCAACACCCAATATTTAAAAAGCTTGAATTACTAGCTAGCCATTACAAAAACAGTTCTACTATTCTAGAATCCCTCTCAAACTTCCATCTTATTTAGCCTGTGCAGATCAGGCTATTTAGAACCTAATGGATATGCTGTGATTGTAACTGATTTCTACATAGTTGAGTAGATCTACCTCAGTTATTTTCTGCTTCCCCTCACTCCCCTTCCTCCCCCATTTATACATATCCTCAAGTCATAAAATTTGTCACAAACAGTGCGGCAGTGGAGCAGGGCTGGAAGGGCAGAAGAAGTTACAAATGAGTTTATGCAATACCTGCCAAATGATTGCTGGCTCAGGTTAATGCTATGATCCCTCATTCAGAGCAAAAGTGAAACTGTATTATGGTGCATCCTACATGTTTTCTGAAAAAGCTGTTAGATCATGACTGTACACACCAAAATAGCTACAGCCATTCCATGCTAAGGAGAAAATTATGAGACTGACAGAATGACCACAACTATAAGTCAGAAAAGCACTTAAGCATGCTCTTATGTAAAAACCACAAGTATTTTGCTCGATCAAGGCCTGGTTTCTGGATATCACACCATATCCTTCTTGAGATGTTTGATATCCTATAGAAGTTCATGCCACTTACCCTCCCTCCTGTATCTGAAAAGGTAGAACACATTCGCAAAGCAAGTATTCATTTAATCCTGTTTTCGGTGAGATTACCATCTTTTGTCTACTTTCCCCCTATACCCTCATTGTTTTAGTAACAAGAGGAGGCATTATAATTTCAAATCAAGTCTGCTTCCTGTCACTGACAGTGACCAGGAACATACTTTAGATACAAGTCAACCTTTCTCCTCCCCCAGTCCTCAAGGGGAATTGTATAATAGTCTCAGTAAGGGGAAGGAAGTTTCTTTCTAACCACAGAAAATCATAAGATATTAGATCCTCCGTGTATTACTAGGAATATTACTGGGTACTCATCATTTCTTAATTAGGGTACTTAGGAATCTAACTCAACATTTATGGACCATACTTCCTGGTATCCTATTTTTCATCTTCACTTTCACCTCCTTCATACTCTATTCTTTGGTAGTCCAGCCAACCCATTTACCATTATACAAAATTAGTTTTTGCTTTGGCCACTGCTTCAGTCTTTTTATTACCATTTATTTTCTTCTAATTTCCTTTTGTTTATGGTTCTGAATACTTTCTGTACTAAAATAGTTTCCATGTGGATTCCAAGGATTTTAATTTCATAGCTATTATTATTTGCAGCTTTCCAAATATCACACTAATCCAGCCAAGTACTTGAGTCCATTTTGAAGTTAAGCTGGTCTGCAATTATACTACCAATATGCTTTGCTAATTCAGAACTTGGGCTGAAATTAAATCATGCTTTACAGTTTGATGTTTCTGTACTTGTATTAATATGGTCCCTCTACGGAAATTCAATTTAAACTATAATCACTACGATATAGGGGATGATTGCAAGAGTGTCCACTGAGAAAGTAAAAAATAAGCATATACATTTAAAACTTGTTATTCAGCTTTTACCTATATTCACGTTCCTGGAGTATTTCAATTGGATCCAATCCTTGTGGTTTCTGGATAGGGCTGACATGATTCTGTTTTTGCTGCAGCTGCACAATAGGTGAAGGCTGTCCAGGTGTGGGCTGTGGTACAGAGGGCCCAGGCATAGCTGTAGAAGGCTGGGAAGCAGTGGGGGCAGGAGAAGGCCTTCCACTAGGAGGTGGTACCAAGAGCTTTTGTGGTATATTGGGAACACTCATATCCGGGGCTTGGCCTAGAACATAACAAACATGATAACATGAAATATGGAATGCAGTAAAAAATCCAAGATGATTTTTTAGGTCAAAACATGAAGCTAAGACAAACATTCAAACTTATCAGGAAAAATACTAGATTTCCCTCCCTATAGAGAAACAAACTCAAATGGACATTGCAGAAAGTGATCAAAAAATAATAAAAGTGCATATCAATTTATGAACAACACCTCTTTTTTTTTAATTCACACTGTTTTTTAAGTAAATCTAGCATTAGTAAGAGCCCTCTAGAACTAGTTTCTTGCACTTATGTAAGTGCAGGACAAAATTCTGCCTCTTCATAAGTTCATTGTCCTTATACTGCTTGCAAGGATGCATCCACAGTCACAATTTGACTAGAAGCATGAGTAGGCCTGCTTTTACAGCTCTCTGTGAGGACCAGTAAGACGTATTAAAATTTCAGCAATAGTACTTAAATATACCTGGCAAATATAAATAGCTTCCATTTTGCCCCCAGTTCCCAATTAATTATTATTTATGTATCTGAAATACTTGGTATCTAATTACTCTTTTATGTTATAGCATTCTAACTATTTTGAAAGTTAACTAACTCATCAGTTAACATAAATATAGCACCTGCCAATGACAGCACAGGCTTCAGTACTCTAACAAGACAGGAAGTCACTTAGGCACACAGATGTGAGATAGTCACTAAGGACATCTGCAACAATAAAGATATCACTTGATTGTTTGAGGAAACATAATAATTTATTGCTAAAAGATACAACTACACAATATGCCTGTAGTCTTGTAATCAATTTCACTTCAGATCCAGTACCCTGACCATCTGACATTCAACCATCTGCATCAATCTCTGGAAAAGGAACAAGCTTATATATTTAATTCTGATTGTAGAGGGTGCTTCATGTTCAGGCTGCCTAACAGCTGCAATAATTTCATCTGGTGAACTCATTCACCTTTTAATAAGTGGTAAAACACTCCTTGATATTTAAGTGCAAGGCAAAGTAAAGGTCACATCATTTCTTCTTTATGCCTTTTTATTTCCCCATTCTTTTTCCCACCTCTTTTCCCCAATCCCTACCCACATGGTTTAACCTTAATTGTATCCATGATATAAAATTACTGCTATACTCCCTTCTACCTTCTGTCCAAGGTTTAGGGGTCATGGCAGCTGCATGTCCAGGTACTCCTGGAGCTGGTCCTGGGACAGCTGTAGGACCACTCATTGCATGTGACCCACTACCTATAATTTAACAGAGGAAATAAAATTATAAAAATATAAAACATTATTACACATTAAAAAATCTCTCTGCATTCCAATATGCTAGTCTATTTATGCAAATAAGCTTTGTGCATTAAATACAGATTTAAGTGGATTCCACTGTGCAAAAAATTAATGTAATGAAGTATATTAAAATCACATCTTTTAAAATACTTGATGACAAAGCCACATGCATTGAAATGAAGTGACCAGGGTTATTACAATTATTTTTTACAAGAAAATAGGATCATCTTTACCCTCAGCTTCTAAAGCTAAATAACAGTTCACAGAAATCGTTAACTCTTTAAAATAATCAGCATATTTCTTCATCTGTTCTTGAAGCTGATTTTGTGCCCAAAATAATTTGTATGGTGTATATTATGATATCACGAACACAGGTTTATTATTTCAAGTGAGTAATAAACAGCAGGAGGAAATTAATTTTTAAAAATAAAGATCACATTTTCATAGCCCTTGGTTAAATGTACAAAATGGAAAAGACAAAAGAAATACATAAAGGATATTTAAAACTGCCTTTAGGTAAACTGGAATTTTTTTTTCCCATGGGAAAAGGTCCTAAAAGGTCTGAAGTTGAAAGTAATGAGGAGTCAAAAAATATGCACATAATACTGTTATTAAGATATCACAGTGGAATCCACATAATATCTACTTGGCTAGATAAACCATTTCTTTATTTTCTTGAGGTTGTGGAGGAGGGAAGAAGTGAAAGACAATCATCATACAAATTAATGAACTTACAAACAAAACCAAACTTCAACAACAGAAAACTCCCCTCCTTTCCCTCCCTCCCCATTAAATTAATCTTAGGATTGGAGTTGTTCAGAAAACATAACAGGTACAAGCTGTTTAAAGTAACACAGCTCTTTAAGACCAAAATAAGTTTGTGTACTGCATTATAACATCTGTTATTATTATTAGAAACTCTTTTCCCTATGTCATGCACTTGACAGCATATAGTTTCAATTTTCATGATCTGCATAATCAGTCACCTTCTAGATTTTATATCTATTTTTCTGCATGGCAACAGGGGAGTGAAAACGCATTCTAAGAAGAGCAGTAAAATGTAATTGGCAAATTGTGACAAACATTTGCAAAAGTGGCAGGCATAATCAGGACAGACAGTATATAAATTACTTTTATCTCTATTTTTTAAAATATCCCATTAAAGTATTTTATTTTAAAAGTATCCTATTAATAATGTGCTTTATGCACTTATTCCAGCTTAAAACCATGGGTCATTGTTCATATAGATGTCTGCAAATGGTTCCAAATTATATGCCTGCACACCAACAATTTCTGTTATTTTCCACGGGTAGAACTTAAAGAAGTATCTTGCCAATGACATGGTGCCTACATTCACTTACTTGATTGCCTGCTATAGGCAGCAAGAATCTGTTGCTGTT
>NW_010545348.1:13912-15072 GCF_000687285.1 Phaethon lepturus
GAATGCCAGGCAGGGTCCTCTTTCCTTGAACAGCAAGCTGGAGGTTTTCTGGTAAAGACTGACCTCTAGCTAACATTTTGTATGCTAGAATCTGAGCTCGGAGCTGATGTAGCTGTACAGAACTGAAAGGGGAAGGACCTCTGTTGGGTTGACTCATAACCTGTGGGTCTCCTGATATCATGGGTCCTGGCTGACTTGGAGTCATCTGGGGTGGAGTTGGACCTCGTCCAGACATTGGACTGGGCACATGTTCTGGTGCTCCCAGTGGAGATGGGTGTGGAGACATATAGCCTGGAGCAGACAAGAGGTTCAAAAACTTATTTTCCAGGTTAATCAAGTCTAAACTTGACTGAAGTTTCTTTACCTTAAACAGTATCTGAAGTATAAAAAATTCTCTCTCAAATTATTAGAGCTGTAATATTTTCTACAAGAACAGATGTATGATCTGAAATTCCCTGAGATAGCAAGAAGTCTACAAGAGCTATTATTCAAACAGAATAATTAACTCCCCTCACATTTGGGGTAAAACAAACTAAAAACTAAATTGCATGTGAAATACAGCAATCAAATGGCATGATAGAGCACTGGTTCACCTGCATGTTGAATGAATATTTCATTATAGCGTGTTTTCAAATATGTTTGCCTGTTTTACAGATTATAAAAACAGCACTAAATTTATATATTTACATATTCATATATTTATATATTTCTTTTGATGTACATATATCAAAGCACCTATTCAATGATACACAACCTTTTTGCTAATACTCTCCAACATACAAATATAAAACCAGACAGTATCTAATTCATATTTTTATATAGTTCCTCAAGCTTATGTGGATTAAAGCTTTTAGTCTGAGAAACAACATTCACTACCTCTGACCATCCAGGTGCTGGAAAACCCAGAGTATCAACTTTGAACAAAAAAACTACCTTTTGAAGAAGCTGTTGAACATTACATCCTATAAAAGATCTAATAGTGTATATTTGGCTTACATTGCACGGTTTTGGTAGTGGGGAGGGGGGCTGCAGGGGTGGCCTCTATGAGAAGAGACATAGGGCTGCCCCCATGTTGGACAGAGCTAGTTCTAGCCAGCTCCAAAACAGACCTACTGTTGGCCAATCAGCAAAGCTGGTGGTGCCTCTGTGATAACATATTT
>NW_010545349.1:0-1860 GCF_000687285.1 Phaethon lepturus
GCACATGCTCTGTGAGCACCCTCAGGATGAATCACTCCATAATCTTCCCCAGTACCAAGGTCAGGCTGACAGGCCTATAGGTCCTGGGATCCTCCTTCCGGCCCTTCTTGTAGATGGGCATCACACTGGCAAGCCTCCAGTCACCTGGAACCTGCCCTGTTAACCAGGACTGCTGATAAATGATAGAGAGTGGCTTTTTTTTTTCTTTTTTCTTCCCTCTTTTGGGTGGATCTCATCAGGCCCCACAGACTTGTGGGTATCCAGGTGACATAGCAGGTCCTTAACTGCTTCCTGATAGATTATGGGGAATTTATTCTGCTCTCCATCCCTGTCTTCCAGCTCAGGGGGCTAAATACCCTGAGGATACCCGGTCTGGATATGAAAGACTGAGGCAAAGAAGGCATCAAGTACCTCAGCCTTTTCCTCATCTTTGGTGACAATGTTCCCGCCCACATCCAATAAGGGATGGAGATTCTCCTTGGCTCTCTATTTGTTGTCAATATATTTGTAAAAACATTGTTATCCTTTACGACAGTGGCCAGATTGAGTTCTAGCAGGGCTTTTGCCTTTCTAATTTTGTCTTGGCTTGACCTAACAAGATCCTTGTACTCTTCGCGAGTTGCCTTCCCCCCCTTCCCTTGTACTCTTCGCGAGTTGCCTTCCCCCTCTTCCAAAGGTGATAAACTCTCCTCTTTTCCCTGAGTCCCAGCAAAAGCTCCCTGTTCAGCCAGGCCGGTCATCTTCCCTACCAGCTCATCTTATGGCACATGGGGACTGTCTGCTCCTGCAGGCTCTAAGATTTCCTTCTTGAAGACTGTCCAGCCTTCTTGGACCCTTTTGCCCTTAGGACGGTCTCCCAATGGACTCTCTCAACCAGTGACCTGAACAGGCCAAAGTCTGCCCTCCGGAAGTCCATGGTAGCAGTTTTGCTGACCCCTCCTCCTTACTTCACTTACTTAGAATCGAGAATTCTATGATGTCATGGTCACTAAGCCCAAGACGGCCTCCGACCATCGCATCTCCCACCAGTCCTTTTCTGTCTGTAAACAGCAGGTCAAGCGGGACACCTCCCCTGGTAGGCTCACTTACCAGCTGTGTCAGGAAGTTATCTTCAACACACTCCAGGAACCTCCTAGACTGTTTCCTCTCTGTTGTGTTATACTTCCAGAAGATGTCTGGTAAATTTAAGTGCCCTACAAGAACAAGGGCTAGCGAGTGCGAGACTTCTGCCAGTCGCTTATAGAATGCTTCATCTGCCTCTTCATCCTGGTTGGGTGGTCTATAACAGACTCCCAGAAGGCTATCTGCCACGCTGGCCTTCCCCCTCATCCTTACCCATAAGCACTAGACTTGGTCATCACAGTTATTGATTTCTATACAATCAAAACGTTCCCTAACATACAGAGACACACCACCACCTCTCCTTCTATGCCTATCCCTTGTGAAGAGCTTATAGTCATCTATTCCAGCACTCCAGGCATGCAAGTCATCCCACCATGTTTCTGTGATGGCAACTAAGTCATAGCTGTCCCACTGCACAATGGCTTCCAGCTCCTCCTGTTTGGTGCCCATAGTGCGTGCATTGGTATAGAGGCACTTGAGCTGGGCTATCGATTTCACCCCCAACGATGGCATGCCACCCCTAGGCTCATCTCTAGTGAGCCTTGTTTTATTCCCTTCCCCCTTCGAATCTAGTTCAAAGCCTCTTGATGAGGCCTGCCAACTCATAAGCAAGAATCCTTTTCCCCCTTGGAGATAGCTGGACACCATCTGCTACCAGCAGGCCCGGTGCTGTGTAAACCGCCCCATGGTCAAAAAAACCCAAATTCTGCTGACAGCACCAGCCCCTGAGCCCTGTGT
>NW_010545350.1:0-5160 GCF_000687285.1 Phaethon lepturus
TGATTCTGTGATTTCTGTGATTTCTGTGATTATCCCCAGATGGATTTTGCTTTTTTCCTTCAGCAGCCTTGTGTCATTAGCCCGTTTTCTCCAAAACAGGGGACCTCTCTCAATGAGTTTGCACGATGGGGTAAATAGCCCATGGCGTCCACGCTGAGTCATGAGGGGCCTCTTCCCAAGGACACAGCATGGGGAACTTGCCCTCCAACTGCTCATTCTTGGCCAAGGCAGAATCTCTTAGCATCACTGAGTCCACTTGAAGAAGGAAAATCTGGTCAATGTGAAAGCGATCCGTGACTGGTGAGAGCAGAGCTGCAGCCACTGACAGCAGCAAAGAGCCCGACGTTGTGTAGTGCAGCGCTTAGAAAATATAAGTAGTCGGGGAAATACGTCCCAAACCCCAGAAATCGGCTGTTTGGAAAAATTCCAGAGGGTCTCACCATGGGTAAGGCATGTCCTGCCAAGGTGCTAAATAACACCTCTGAGACACTTGCCTTCCTGACATTCATTTATATCTCACCCTGCCGGAGAAATCCAACCAGGAATGTGCAGGGAACGCAACGGCTCGAACCTGCCGCCTGCAAGGCACATCGGTGGCTGTTTCTGCTCAAGCCAGGCACTCTCTGCAGCCTCTTTCAGCTTCTCCCTCCCACGTCGAAGCAGCAGGACTTCCTCCCATCTCGCATGTTCCCCAGGCATCAGCCAGCCTTGCTGTGGTGGGATGGTGCTGGACACATCAGGCAGTCCTCCGCGTGGCCCCTTACCTTCACCTTTTTGTCCTCTGCTTTTATTTAAACAGGAATTTAAAATGCCCAGACATGAAAGGAAACATTTTGCCTGATCTCAAAGGAATCCTTTCTTTTTTTTTTTTTTTTTTTTGACGAACTGAAAAGGCAAAAACTTCATTTCTTTTTAGATCAAAGTCAATTTTCTTTCAGTTCTTGGAGCTTGCCAGTGAACCAGAAAATCCACTGCATGCCCCACTCTGGTTCAGAGAGCAGGGGCACGCACCAGTGCTGCAGTGGGAAGCAGAGCACACAAGCTAGATGAGAAGGGAGTATCCAGAGTTCTTCTTTGCTCACCGTTTTCTTGGAAGACAAAGCATAAAGCAACCCAAATCAGCTTCATGCTTCCGTTCATCACTGTGATTTTCTCCTCTTTTCTAGTAATGCCTTCAGGAGGGGCACTTAGAAACCCCTGCAGTGAAGTATCGTGGATGCTGAGACTTCACCTTGGTTTAAAGGGAGACTGGGTGGGTTTCCTGGAGGGGAATTCACTGTGGCTCAGGGTATTGCCTTCTGCAGATGTCTGACGCTAATTTTTCCTTTCACTCCCATCAGTTTCCTCAGCTGCGGACTCTGGTGTCACCTCCTACAAGGCACAGGTGAGTTACCCTAAGCACAGGGGAGGAAAGGTTCCCCCATCTCTCTTTGAGGGGAAGGAAATTATGGTTTTGCTCAGTTCTAATGTACAGCAAAGGGAAATGATTTAAAAGCTCAAAATATCTGAGAAAAACACTCAGCTGAACCCAAATCTTTTCCCTTCCCCAGCTGTCCTCCACCGATCCCAATTTCACCTCGTGGGACATTTATTTAAGGACATTATTTTCTTTCTATGGAAAAATACCTATGAAAAAATGTTGGTAATACCGCTATCACATTGCCATTTCACTTTTGCCCTCATTTCTTCCCCATCTGCATTCCTGAGGCATAGTGAGATACTTTAGGAGGGGCAGGAACATCTATTTAGAGAACTAGAAGTGGGACTGATGCCTGCTGCTTGTGCATTGCCCAGCTTGCTGGTTGCTGCTTCCAATGTACCTTGAGGACACACAAAATACGCTGTGAAAAATGGCAATTTCATCTTTTAGTGAGGTTGGAGTCAACAGGGGTCAACACAGAGCCTATTACAGGCCTAACCTGGATGCAGGTATCAGTGATGGACTTCCCTCCTTGTCTGATGTGTCAGTTCACTTTTCTGTTTGGAAATACCTGAGAATGCTCATAAAGGCAATTTCCATCCCACCTAGTGGTGCTGCAAAGCACCCTGGCAGGATCCCCCACATGTCCTGACCACCACACAGGCCAAGCGCTGCAGCCAGCCACAGTCAGTGCTTATTTCTGGGGTTTTCATTGTTATCATTGCTGCAGTTATTGCTTTTATCACTGTGGGAGCTCTTTGAAATGGTCCCCATCCCTGTGCCCTTGTAACACTCGATGCTGGGCAGTCAGGGAGCAGAAGACAGCAGAAGTCACCAAGAGCTGAAGACTTACAGTCTTCGTCACAGAAGCCAGCTCGGCAGAAAGCCAATGATGTTACTTCCAAAAGTTATATTTACCTCCAAAAGTTTAAGGTTACTCAGCAGAGACATCTCCTGTCTGGCAGGGAGGCTGCAAGGCCAGGTGAGGACAACAGAAGAGCCGCCCACCAGTGAGGGACAGGGGTGGCAGAGGGGTGTGGGATTGCTCACACACCAGTCATGGACACGGCCCGGTAGTGCCAGTTGGCGTCAGGGACAGAAAACAGGCCCTGGCACTGTTTAATTCACTGGAAGAGATGTCTCCAGTGTGTCCAAGGCCACAGGAGCAGAGCCAGAAATACACTGCGTGATTTATTTCTCTTGGACTGGTGAACTCAGAGAAACAGAGATGGCTGAAATAGAGCTGAGGATGTTGTTTTGTATTTGGGTCTGCCTGCAGATTCCCATAGGTTGCAAATGTAATGGGGAGGGAAGGGTGACCTGATGGAAGGGATGCTTGGAAAAGAAAGGATTTTATGTTTGTATTCCCATGTTCCACTTCCAAAGACAAAGCCTGGAAAACAAAGATACATGAGATGGGGACATGGAGTGGACCTTGTTTCCAATCCTGAGGAGCTCCTGCAAAGAAAACTGACGAAGTGGAAAGCTCTGGGAAGGGAGGTGGGGATTTGTTGAGGGGACACACTGGTCTTTTGTGGGTGGGTGACCAGTGGCACAGTGTGCTTTGCCACACGATGAAGGCACTGGGTGGTAGAGCTCTCCCCCACCATGTTCTTGTGTCCTTCTGCAAGGAAGGACGATTTGGGAATAGAGACCAGAAGACAGCTGAGACCACAAGCCAGTGTATTCCTGGCTCCTACAGCCTCTTCTTCCCCACGTTCCCAGTCCAACCACCCCCTCCCAAAGGAGCTGCTCCGAGCACTATGGATGGTGAGGAAATTCTGCAGCAGCAACTCAAGCTGCCGGGTCCGCCAGCATAAAGGCAACTTGGCTCGTACAACCAAGAGGAAATCCAAATCTCTCTTCCAGGAGGAGGCAGGTGTGATCACTTTTCCAGGCAGAAACGAGCACTAGCAAAACACCAAAAGCACTGCTAGAGACACAGCTTTTAGAAGGTTTCTGCAGCTTTTGAGCTCTGTCTCCCATGGGCCGTGCCGGCTGCAGTGTCAGTAGTGAAGGTGAGACACGTATGTCCTGTTCAGGGTCCAGCCAGCTGGTGAGGAAGAAGATTTGGGGAAGGCTGCCATCTTTTGGATGACTGCAAAATAACGGCACCTGCTTAGGAAAAGCTGCTCACGGATCCTAGAGATGTCAGCTCAAGCCTTTTTCTTGGAGGACGAGTTGCAGTCACAGATGACTGAAGTTATTGTGCTCTGCTCTTGCCTCCCACAGACCAATCCAGATATTTATTTAGGGCAGACTAGGAACAGATCTGGAAATGATCCGGCAGTTTTTCTGTCTAGCCCTTCGTGTCCTTCAGCAGTTGTTGCATCTCCAAGGATGGAGACGTACATCTGGAGAACAATATTCAAGCTACCTTCCACCTGGCTGGCTCAGGTCCTACAAGCAATACAGAGGATACAGGTGGAAGAGGTGCAAGTAGGCTTGGTACGTTAGTTTTTGGGGTTCTCTCTCTCTATCCCTGCTGCTGTTAGGTGATTTCAGGAGTTCATTTTACCTTTCCACAGAAACCTTTTTGGTGTTTGTAATTGCTATACCTGCTCTCTCAACCCCTGGGGCATAAGCTCCAACCCTGGCCACCTCGGTCCTACACTCCCCTGATAACCTGTCCCCTGTGTCCCCTCCACCACTCCGTCTCACAGCCCCAGCTGCTCCATGGCCTTAAATGCATCAGAGCACCTGCCCGCCTGGTGGCCCACTTTCCTGCAGATTAAACATCTGTCTAATGGCCATAAGCTGCTTAAATATGTCTTGGGCAAAGCCCCGTTGTGAGAACAACTGGTTCCCTGCTGGGACCACTGCTATGCCCCCACACCAAAGCATTTCTTATGGATGTGTCATCTGTTTTCTTTCCCTTTTGTGCATCCAGTCTGTTCATCTCCTTCCCACGGGCATGAACGTGTTATGGGACAATGATCAAGCTGACCAATTCTGGGAATATCTGGCCCAGACGGTAAGACTTGGGATTTTTTCCAAAGGGAACTTTTTATCAAGATGACTTCAACCTGTTACTCAATTTTTGCCTCCAGAGGATGTATGATATAGACCACTGTCCCTCTGCTGCATCCCTGCTTTGTTATACATAATGAAAGCAAATATTGCCTCTAAAATCTAAACAATAATACATCTTACCATGCTCTGAATATCCAGCAAATAAATAATAGAAAAGATCCAATACAGAATGGAAAACACTAGAAACAAGGCAAGGAATTCCAGCAACACTCTGTGCCCTAAAACGAAGGGGATTCATGCAGGGCGTATGCTGTTAGAGGGGGACAATGGGATGCGCACATCGTGCGATGCTAAGCTCGGGCTCCTAAACGGCAGCTCCTTGAGGATTAGCGAAGGAAAGCATGTGGGGGAGGAGGCTGGAAGGGAGGAACAGGGAAAGGCTTAGCATTGCCAAGTATCATGGCGGTTGGTGGCTGTGATCCCCTTTGGGAGGGAGAGGTCTGGTAGAAGGGAAGGGCTCGTGGGCTGCGTGGGAAGGTGAAAAAGAAGCAAGGTGATGCGATTGCCCAGAAATACGTTCCCGTCCAACCTGACCTGGGGTGTTTCCAGGGATGGGGCATCGACCACCTCTCTGGGCAACCTGGGACAGGGGTTCAACACCCTCATTGGGAAAAATGTCTTCCTTATATCCAGTCTGAATCTGCCCTCTTTTAGTTTAAAACCATTACCCCTTGTCCTGTCTCAACAGGCCCTGCTGAATAGTCTGT
>NW_010545350.1:5319-6500 GCF_000687285.1 Phaethon lepturus
TCCTGTGCCGAGGGCTCCAGAGCTGGACGCAGCCCTGCAGGGGGGTCTCCCCAGAGCGGGGCAGAGGGGCAGAATCCCCTCCCTCGCCCTGCTGGCCATGCGGCTTTGGGGGCAGCTCAGGGTATGGGCTACAGTCCCTCAGCTCCCACCACTCATGGTGCTACAAGGGCCCACAGGAAGGAGCACAGTGGCATAAGGGAGATGTGGAGGAGGGAAGAGAAGCAGAATGGCCAGTAAGGGCAAGGAGAGATGCAGGTAGGACAGGCTCCAGGTGCAGAACATGACCAGAGACCAGAAAGGAGTAGGTCGCATTAACCAAGGTGATGTGATGGCTTCATATATATCTTAGGACTTGGCACAGGGAAGGGACCTGTGGCTTGAAGAGGGCTAAAAATAGAGGGAGGAATAGTTTCAGGGAATGAAGGCAATTCATCCAATGCTTGTATGACCAAGAGGATTTAGAGGTGGTCCTGGAGAACTGGTCTGGTCTGGTGTTTTGCTGGAAGGGAAGAGTTGGGTGCTCAGAGTCAGTTGCTTAGAGAATCAAAAAAAAGATATGAAGTGCATCCAAAGTTGCTCAGAAAGGCACATGTACCCTGGGTAAGAAAGGGTCCAGTCTCACCAGTTCCAAGGCTGAGTCTGATGGAAGATGTGGCCCAGGCACAGACCTGTTCAGTCCTCCCTAAGGACCTCTCTGTGGTGGGAGTCCCAGGCCCACTTGGATCTGTTTACAGCTATGTTGCAGGCATTACTGGTGCCTCCAGCATGCTTTTGCAATATCCGCACACCTTGGGGCATCTCCCAGACCAACATGCAGCCAAACAGTCCTTCCAGCATCCTTGGACAGGCTTCTACAGCATTTGCCTTGAGCTTGACTTTAACCACCTGCCACTGGGTTCACCCATGTCCTGTTACACCCTTGGAGGGTGGATTCAGACCTCCAGTCCCTATTTTGGATGGTTCTCCCTTTGGAGGCATTTGTTGACTACGGAGGGAGTGCAGGATGATGAGGCCCAGGGAATGTTCTTCCATACTCATGGACCCTGCTTGCAAGCCACCTTGGGGGACAACGGCCTGAGCTATGCCAATATCCCTGTCGTGGTTTAGCCCCAGCCAGCAACTAAGCCCCACGCAGCCGCTTGCTCACTCCCCCACGGTGGGATGGAGGAGAGAATAGGAAG
>NW_010545350.1:6842-17940 GCF_000687285.1 Phaethon lepturus
TGCACCCCCATCCTCCTCGCTGGCAGGCCAGCACAAGAAGCTGGACTGTCCTTGACTACTTAGCGACAACTCAAAACATCAGCATGTTATCAACATTTTCTCATCCCAAATCCAAAACACAGCCTCACACCAGCTTCTGTGAAGAAAATTAACTATCCTGGCTGAAACCAGGACAATCCCATAAAGGTCTAAACCTCAGGGCTATCTATCTGCTTTCCTCTCTGCTCCTCCCGGACCAGACCAACCTCTGTTTAGTCCATTTGACCCAGGTTTGTTCTTGCTCACAGGCACAGCTGCCTCTGCAGAGGTGACCCAGCTGGGAAGATGGACAGGACCAAGCAGGCTGTAGGGCAGCAACCCAAGGAGCAGTATGGTGGTGTCAAGGCTGTGTGCTGTGTTTGTCTCATGCCCTGTACTCTTGTGCAGGTCATTGCTAGGTGGATCTGAGTCACTTGGCTCTCCAAGTGTCCTGGGCTTCTGCACTAAGCACAGAGATAGGGACCAGGCATGTAGATGCTGTAGCTGTGCTAGTCCACAGAGACCCCTCCAGAAAGGCTGATGTGAGCAATGACCCAAGTTGTACCCATGTGTATAGGGCAAGAGCACCTCAACAGACTTTCTTCAGAGATTTAAAAATCTCTTAAGAGATTTAGAATTTAAAAATGCTCTCATGCATGCACCAAAAAAACCAGGGCCAGGCTTGCTCTCTAATCCTGAGGCCCTTTGGCACAGTCTGGCCATGTCTGTGCTGTTAAACTCTCGTAGTCGTCAAAACAGGGTGGTCCCTTCAGATGGTCTATTGGGAATGGTTCCTGGTCTATGCTAACTCCTGAGCTTCCCAGGGTTGTTTGGGTCAGTATTTGTTCATCTGGGCGGAAACTAGCAATTTAGCAGTATGGGTGACTACCTGTGCCCCAGATTTTATCTCCCAGGTATAGACATAGCCCCAGGGAGTTCAGCTTCAAGTAAGGTAGAGTAGGACAGTGGCCATGTGGACATTATGACCAGGACTTGTGCAAACCAGAAGGACTATAAAGCAAAGACAGACCTTCACCAACAGTGTCAGCTTATAAAATATGATGCAAAATTGTAACCCATGCAAAGAAAAGAAGCCTCCTTTTTGCTGTAAAAGTGAAAATGCTGCAACCAAGTAATTACTCCAGCCCTGGCTATCCAGTCAGAAAGCATCAGGCATTCTGAGCAGCGCTGAATGAGGGACCGACGGGGCTGGTTGGCATTTCATTCCAGCTTCCTTTCACTTGAGCAATCCGCTCTTGAGACTCTTGCTTTAGTCACTTTTACGGCTCCTTGCACTCAAGGCTGGAGCAGCATGTGCTTGAAGAAATGCTAAATGTTTTTTGTGGCATTGTTTTTCTTAAAACTAACATTTTTTCCTTCTCCTTGAATAGCTGTTCCTCCTGTTGCTTGTGATACCTGGTATACTTTCACTGAGAACTGTGATCGCTAGCCAAATTATACTCTGAATCACTGACTTTCTTCTTGTCTATAAATTTTCTCCGAAACTTTAACTGGGTGCACTCCTCATCTTAATTCTTCTCCTGGTGTCAGCCCTTGAAATATCCTTCCTTCTTGCATTTGTATAATAGTCATGTTCTTTTCCCAAACATACCTGAAATCTTTACCCAGAGAAGCCAAAGGATATATTGGACAATTCATGGGTGATACTCACCTTTGCTCCAGGGTGCCAGAAAAGCCAGAAGAGCAGCAGAAGTATAATCATGTTGGAAGAAAGAAAACAGTCAAAAATCCAGAAATGTTTTGTAAAGGCAAAAGAAGAGTTTGAGGATATTCAAATGAAAAAGAAAGGGAACAACAGGCCTGAAACTCTCCTTCCATTTTACCCTGCCATGTATAAGTCATTGGATGTCACTCGTTGAAGGTAAAGTTCAATGGAGGTGCAGAAAATCTGAGCTCCCTCTGCTGCATATAGCCAATTTATGGACTTCACTGCCAAAGAAGGTCACTGAGTCAACTGCTGTGACTGGATAATTGCATGACCGTGAACATTTGTAGCTCTGCACGCGAAGATCCTGTAATAAAGGTAATCAAATCTTGTGCTTCAGCGCACAAGTAGATCTTCTGCGGCAGCCAGGAAAGAGGTTTTCCACCCGCACACCCAGAACTGTGCAGTTAGTTTGGTGTGCTGTGCAGGTGACCTCTGAAGCCTCAGGTTTTGGCCATTGCTTGGAGGCAGGAAGCAGGATTTGATGAGCCAGTCATCTAACCAGGTATGGCAATTCCTACGGAAGAGCTGGGGAGATCACAAAAAGGGAAGTGTGCGATCAATGTGTTACTGTGAGCCATTTTGCTGCCACATTTAGAAATATATGCAGTTCAGGAGATAGCCTCAACAGCAAGCCGTAGTCAGAAACGTCGAGAAAGGACCAGAGGGCACTTCTGCAATGGAGTCTGAAATATCCTGGGAGACTGCAGGTGGCACTTTGCCCAGTTCAAGAATGAGGACTGATGAAGAAGCCCTCAGTCCTCGGTGAACACTAAAACACTGAACCTCCCTCCCATGACAAGTCATTAGTATTCATGTTAACGAAAAGACCAGCCACAGTACTACCAGCACTGCAAACCGGGGAAGAAACATAACACCCCGATGGGTATCATGCTGGGGGTCAAACATTGTGGTCTACATGCATTTATGTGGATAAATCTTGGAAATTGGAATCTGTGTGGCCCTACCCTAAGTAAAATTTCCAAGAGAAAAAGAAGTAATGTAGCAATAAGACAACTCTTTGAACTGCAGCATGAACAAGGCACTGCAGAGTTGGGATGTTTGGAGGTAAGAAGATGGTACAGACAAGCAGCATCTTGGAGAAAATGGCATCATGCAGAAGCATGAACACCGGTCAGACAAAAACGCCCGCTGTGGCTGGTACAGGGAATGCTGAATTAGTGCTTTTCAAACCTCAGTGTCCGAGTGGCTGCGCCTCTAATTACAAGGACCTAACCTCTGCGTCAGGAGGCTGTGAAAGCCTGTAACTTCAGTGGGTCAGCACAGACTGGAGCAGAAATGGATGTTTCCCAGCAAGCAGAGAGCTGTGAAATAATCTATTGAAAACCAGTGCCAGGAAACTGTTCCCATCTGATACACAGTAATTTTGCACAGTGGTGAAGGTTTTCACACATAGCAATAAAGAGTGATTTTGGAAGGCAAATAGCTGAAAGAGCAGTTGCACCTGAAAATGAAGGTATCACCTCCGGTCACGATTGCAGCTCGTAGCGAGCCAACATGAGCCCGGCATAGGATTTCCCACTGGGGTACCAGCCGCCAGACTGTTACACTGCCTTCACACTGTCAAATGCACTCGGATTCGCGATTCGCCAAGCACTGGGTTAAAGTACACAAGGCTCTAAAGAAAACAAGCTTTGCTGCAGTGCTGGCAGTCAGCTGTGACATTCACTGATCGTTTCTGTGCGTAGGGTCCATACAGCCTACTCTGTCCAGCATCCTTCACCGGTGCAAGTTTTTTGCTGACATATCCAAGCCCTTCTGAAGTAAAAAAGATAGGTCCTGGAGAATGGTTGGGAAGGCATGGATTATTCAATAATATTTTCTGAATGTTGAACAACAAATTAAGCTTGATCCAAGAGGCATTAGATGGAGTCATCTTGTCCCAGTGAAGGGTAGATCTGGAGATCATCAGTCTCAAGCCTCTCTCACTGAGGTTTCCTTAGTTTCAACTGATCTATGTGCATCTGTTGCTGTGAAGAAGCTGCAAGCACCTACATCAAAGTCTCTGCTTATTTAAAGCTTTGCCACAACAGAGCTGTATATTTTTCACACTGTTTAAGAGGTCAGTCCTCAGCAGACACCAGTAACAGGCTGGGTGGCAGAGCACTCATCCCTATTTCCCAGCAGTGATGCCCCTGAGGGAGTGTGTGGCAGAGTCTACACACTCACCTGCTGAGATCCAAGCTGTGGTTCATGTGCTTTGGGTGGGGAAGCCAGAGATGAACACAGCTTCATCTATCAGGAAAAATCCAAAGAGTGGGTGCACTGAGGCCAACGCACAGCCTGGCTGAATGAACAATAGGGATGGAAAATATACGTGCCCCAATACTGAAAACCTTCTCTCTCCTAAAGTTAAAGGTATATATGGCTTTGACTCTTAGGTGAGGCCCAACTATCAAGTCACCCTTTACCATAACCTCTATTAACCAATTCAAGATAGAATTGAAGGCTCAGGAGGAACCTGCAAGGTCGTTCCACCCACATTTGCTCCTGCAAAGACAGTGATAGCTTGCCTCACCTGCAACAAATGGGATGTCTTCTTGCACTGCACTTCTCTGTACCTAGATGGTTGTCCTTTGCACCGGGAAAGCCAAGGTCCTGATTCAGCAAAGCATTATACCCAAAATTAATCTGAAACCTGTCTGTGCTCCTTGGAAGTGGCACTGAAAGCTACTGTTTAAATACTGCCACGTGGGCATGTCTCGGGCACGTGCTTCAGCACGGATAAGGATTTAAAAGCTTGGTTTAACCAAGACCTGATAAAAGAGCTGTCAACAAAGAGGTGGAAACGGCAGTGTGCGTTTCTGCACCGAAAGCACACGCGAGCAATGCGACGGCATTGCATTCCCTGCGCGGAATATGGGGCAAGGAACGGTGTCTGCCAGTGTGTGTGCGCCAGTCCCTGGTGCGTCACGACGCTACCACGGCTCCTGAAAATAAGATTTTGCTGTCTCGCATCCAGCCGGCCCAGCCCAGCTGCCATCTTGCGCCCAGGCCTCCCAGCAGCCGCGAGCCGCAGCACGCCGCGCAGAGAGCAACTTGCTCGCACAAGTGGAACCGGCGACTTCTCTCCTGAATGTTAATTAATCAACAGCCAGCACGACTGACACGCTGCGCCTTCACAGCACCTTGCGAAGCAGTAAGCGGCAGTTACTTGAAAGTACATACAATGAACGCCATTCCTTGTGATGAAATTTTTTCTCTAACGCAGAGATTTCTCGGTGGGATTTTCTGACCTGTCTTACACAGGATCAGCAGAACTACCCTCAGTGTTCAGGTCTATGAATTAAGACTCTCTTTACATCTCAGAGGAATGAGAGTTCTTTCTTCTCTTCCAGGTGAAATACTAGAGGAGACGAGGACTGGCTAATCAAGGCTGCACAATCTCCACTGGAGCTAGAAGGACAATTAAGAACTTTTGGGGTCAAGGTAGGTCTCATTCAACAGGCACAGTTTTGCAGTCCTTACGTGGACAGTTGCCCCATTGGATTCATTGCAAGTACAGTGATCTGTAAGATTTAGATCAAGAGTTATTGTTTGCTGCTGTTTCAGCTGCTGCTTTTTTTTTTTTTCATTCTGCCCTAAAAGTGCCAGAGCTTGTTATTCTCTCACAGATTCAACCTGAGCATTTGTGCTGCAGAATCCCCCATGCCCCTTTTTATCAACCCAACTATCAGATAACTGAGTTCCTCACGCTTCTCTTTGAGGAATCCTTGTTATCCTGCTTTGCTTGACCTCTTCAGGCTTCCCCTCCGTATTGCACTGACCATCACCTGAGGAGAGCAGGAGGTAGGCTTCTCTGGTACTGGCTGGGCTTCCCGCAGGAGATGCAGCAAAGAGTGCTTTGTGACATCTGCTCATGCCACCCAAAGACCAAGCACACTGTTCATAGCTCTCAGGCACTGACAACCCACAAAGTGAGACTCAAAGTGTCACCTAATCAAAGCATTCAGAGTTGTTGGGGGACAGCTCTATCTCTGAACATGACTTTGCTCACTCTGCCGAGTCTGGGTTCCTCTTGCCTAACTTCAGCTGTCTAAAAGTTAGATTTCTTGTGCAGTCAGCAGAAAGAGGACAGGCATCTCCAGAACATGGTTCATCCTGTCCCGAAGTGCATGGCTAAAAGAGGGAGAGGAATTGCCTTCTAGATGACCTGGCATCCTCTCCATGTCCTGCAGAGTCTCTGAAGGACCAGCTTGAACAAGACACCCAACTTTTACATGGCTAAAACAAGGTGAGATCAATTCCTGTGCCTAGCCTAGTATTTAGGAACCTTACGGGGAAGAACAATTTATACAAGAGCTTTTATGCCTCTTCCATTGCTTTATTAAGCAATCTTCAAGCTATTTATCACTTCTTTCCAGTCTCTTTAAATGCCACTGAAGTCGCTGCCATCATAAATCAGAGTCATCAGAATTGCCTTTCAAAGCAGAACTTCTAACCGAGAATGAAAGACATCACTGTGATGTCAGTGAAATGACAGTGGATTATACATTGCAGAGGTAGCAGCACAGGGTCTGCTCCAGCCTCATCTCGCAGTGGGCCAAGCTGATGGACTTGTGGTGTGCATCACCCTGGGGAGCAGTCTGACCTGAGAGCATTACAACAGCTGGGCTAGTGCAAAGCAAGGGCTCACCTAGTATTTTCCCCCAGCGTCGGCCATCAGCAGGACCCAATAAGAAAAGTAAGAACAGGGGAAGCACGTATAATACACGTACTAATTTCCCACTTTCCAGTCATTTTTAGCTCAGGGGATTCCTTGAACCTGTTGCTATTTGTCTCTAATGGATTGTTCTTCCTAGCTATCATTTTGGAAGAGATGGTGAACCGTTGGTCCCTATTCACAATTCGCAACTCCTCCGGGATTTTGCAGTCTCTGCTGCACAGAGCTCTGGGTCAGTCCATGCAGAACACATCAGGAGTCCCACTGGAGAGATTTGTCACTGTCCAACCTCGGCGGCTGGGTGTCCCAGTGGTTCTCATGCTCCAGCAGTTTAGCATGCAGTGACCTGTTTCCAAGCACTCACGTGACCGGTGATCAGCTGGTGGTCCCCAGTGATGACTGATCAGCTGATGAACAAAGGTTTTCTCTCAAAGAAATGTGCATCAACCCCGGAGTGAATCTGCAGCCTGTGTTGACTTTGAGTCCCGAGTGAGCCCAAGCTGGACAGTGAGACTAGGAGACGGTGATTTATAAAAGAGCTTGAAGCGGTGAAGCAGAAAAGAGCAAAGGGAATAAAGGCTCTTTTATGGCTTTCTGGTTTCTTGAAGAAACAAGGCTTGGGAGATAGCTTCCTCAGAGTGCCCATCTCTGGTTTTTCTGTGTCTTTATCATTCCTACCCCCTCCAACAACTCCTTCATCCCTTGGGCAGTTTCTACTAGATCCTGAGGAGAGACATCTGATTAACCTCTTCTCCCAGTCGAGGCTACAGATTACAGGCACAGCTCCAAAGGAAGGAAAATCTTAAAGCTACTCCTTGTTCAAAGATGGTTGGTTTCACTTCATTTGTTTGGATTATTTTTGCCATCAATAATTTTGTTTGATTAAAAACAAACAGCATCACTGATATGCATATATACATTTTAATTTTCATCATATAGTATTGCTCTGCTTGTGGGTTCGATGTAGCTAAGTTTGTGATATTCCCAAAGTATTTGTCATGTGCTGGTGAACTACTCTACCTAAGCAGTTGGGGAAAAGGACATTGGAACAGGTTGGAGAAAGGACACATTCATACCTGAAAATGATATGTGAAAACTAGTTTCAATGGCTATTCGTGTGTTAGAGCAAAAATCTCACTCTATAAATTCTAGAGCTGAACACAATGAAACTGAAATTTATTTTCAGTATCAAAGAAACATTAGTATAAATCCTATCATGAATTCAAAGTTAACAATACCTCACGTCTGTGTAGCATGCATCCTCGGAGGGCTTTCTAGACGTTAACTCACGTGTGTATCATGAACAGCCTATGAAATAACTTTGTTGGCCCTTACTAGGACTCTCTAGGCTTGGTCTTTTCTGCTTTAGTATGGGTTTGGAGTATGGGGTTTTTTCTCCTATGATCGACAGAAGATGCTTCTCTCAAGGGCATGAAACAAAGTCCAGTTTATATCCTGCAGCGGAGTTTCACTCACCACTGGTACTTCAGGAACAGGTCTATAAACACAGCAGCTAACTCTGCTTGGCAAGGGTAGGTTTTCCCCACCAGTGCATTACTGCTCTGTGAGAGTGGCCTGACAAACCCATTGACAGGACATAAGGGAAGATTTAGGAGTGGTTTGCGAGCGTAATAAATGAATCCCCCGTTGAGTTGACTATACGTTCCTTGGATCTATCAAGCAATCAGAATAAGCCCTTTGGATTACTTGAGACAAATGCCTGTCTGCACAACAAATCACCGCAGATTGCTTATGACAGCCAAATGAGACATCCTTTCAGAACATCACCCAGCAACTCTCACGCAGCTCTGGACCACATTATAAAGCAGGAGTTAAGAAATTTAAAAACCACATCAGCCCCTCACATGTCTTCTTTCACAGGATAAGGACAAGTGACTCCAAATGTGTGTGGGAATGCCTGCTCTTACAGGGCACTTTGGCCAAATGTTTGCTACAAGGCATTAGAGCTTTTGCATTGTCTTTGACGTTTCAGGTTACTAAAGGATTATATCTATAGACTGTGGTAATCCCTGAATATTTAGAAAATACATGCGTGGATCTCCAAACATCAGACATCTGCCCCATGGTGCTGCACATCTGCCATTCCTGTGGATTTTTGAACAATTTGATTTGATGAGCAGGTTTATTTCAATGGAAATCTGCAAATAAGAGAAGCTCCCATTCCCTCCGTGGCCGTGTCGAGTCTGCAGTTTTATAGCTTAACATTTTTATCCATGACAAAATACGCAGTCAGTCTCTTTGGACATCACACAAACATGCATAAATGCTCAATGATAAATAGGTTGAACACACATACATGCGCACACATACACACACTAAAATCTGCTTTGCTAAAAAATCTGTCTCTGAAACAAATGTATATTTTTTAAATTAGCATTTTTTAGAGACACTAGCTGCATCTTGAGTGCAGAGAACACATTATTTTGTAGGCGTTTTCAGTAGCACAATACCAACCCCTATTTTTAACTATTGACTAATTACCAGTAGATCTTAATTACATGGTGTGTGGAGGCACTAATAAGTTTACAAATCTGCCAACAACACTAAACACATATGTCTTTTCAAGCATTAGCCTCCCTCTCTTTTTAAAAAAACCCTTTCTCTTTTTTCCCCCTCCAGTTTGGCAGCAGAAGATACTGGAAAAGGCTGTAATTGTGGCTGATTAGAAGGCGAGCATCTAAACACCCATCCTCGCAGAGAGAAGAATGGCTGAAAGCACGAGGAGGAATCAAAAGAGAAGCCAGCAGAGCCTGGAGAACTTGTCTTTTCAGCAGGGTGAGAGAAGGGTTGCCTTTGGAGTAGTTGACTTTTGTCTTCTGTGCAAGCTTCATGGAGCCGTGTGAAGGTTTTATTTATTAGCTCTGTTTAGGAAACAGGGGCATGATATGTCCCAGATTTTGTGACAGGGATGAAAATCGGTATGAAGGGGAGCAATGCAGAAGGAGATGCCGGTTCTGCCCATGCCGCCATGTCCTGCTCACAGGAGCCTCCCAGATCTGGCGCACACAACGGCTCTATTGCAAACCCAACCGTGACAGGATCTCCCGCTGGCCCCAGCTGTCCTGCTATGGACGTGTCCACAAAATCAGACACTCCAAAACTTCAAAAAACTCTTGCAAAAAAACGCCAACCTCCAAGATAAGGTAACTATTTCCTATACTAAGGTGGATATAATCTCTGAGAAGCAGCATGGTGTTATCTTACGCAGTTACTTTTGAGCTTCTTATGCAAAAAGCTTTTGGCCCTTCCAAAAGTAACTAGCTTTCCAGGAGTTCCCCCTCTGTTCTGCTTTGCTGGGTTATGGCACAATGCAGCCAAATACATCCCAGGGTGATGTTCTGACTGGGTTTTCCCCTCTTGTTTGAGGATTTTGACAAAGTTTTTGCACTCTGAGCTCCCCTTAGATGTTTTACACAGCAGCTGGACCCTCACATCTACCAAAATACCTTTCAGAGCCGGAGCCCACAAAGATGCCCGCTCGTGCAGACTCTTCCAACAGCCCCGAGTGGGGCTGAGAGAAGCTGTGAGCCACAGGGGATGCTCCTTTTGTGCAGCGTGGGTCTGCCAGGGAGGGAAAGCGGGTCCTACAGCACTCCTGCAAGTCCACACTGGCATTGGCTTTCTTGGGGAGGCTTGCTCAGCCCCAGTGAGAGGATTCACAGGGATCTATGAGGCAAAGAGGTCGCTGCAGTTAGCCGATGTTCTGGAAGTCACAGACTTTCACAATCCCCTTCAAAACTTGGTCTACCTGCATCTGAAGCCAGGGGGATGTGCATGTCCACAATTAAAGAAATGTGCATTTGATAATTGGAGCTCCATCCCTTATAATATACCTAATAATCAAACCGTACTTTATCATGCAGAATTCCAAGTTCTTCACAAACTTTCATCCTCTTGAACACCTTCATGTCGGTGACCACACTGTCACGCACAAACTTCTCCTCACTCATCCTGCTCCCTGAAGACACATACCCATTTGCTATCCGTGCAGAGTCTAGCACTGGTCAGGATTTAAGATCCTGAAAGCGGTTTTCTGTGGCAGGTCAGGGATTTATTTTTAATGAAATGTGAGATAAAAAAACTCCCTTTTGTGTTCCCAAGAGCAAATGTTCCCATGTTCTGCAGAAAGCACCCATGCACTTCTACATGGTCCTGCCATCTCAAACCACAAAGTTGATCACTGTGGTCTCTGTTAGCATATGAAGGTACTCTTCCAGGAAAAGAGCATTAAGAGGAGTTGCTTGTTTGACATCAGGCACAGAGGATGTCTGGGAGCCATTGAAAAATCCTTCAAGTAAATGTTTCCAAAAGGGCAACTCAAGTACTAATTACTATTTACTCTGTAGATCTGCATAGAGAAGCATAGAATCATAGAACCTTTGGGCTGGAAGGGACCATTAAAGGCCATCTAGTCCAGCCCCCCGCAGTGAGCAGGGACATCTTCACCCAGAGCAGGTTGCTCAGAGCCCCGTCCAACCTGACCTGGGATGTTTCCAGGGATGGGGCATCCACCACCTCTCTGGGCAACCTGGGACAGGGGTTCACCACCCTCGTTTGGAAAAATGTCTTCCCTATATCTAGTCTGAACCTGCCCTCTTTTAGTTTAAAACCGTCACCCCCTGTCCTGTGGCTCCCGGCCCTGCCGGACC
>NW_010545350.1:18322-21108 GCF_000687285.1 Phaethon lepturus
GCAGGACTCTGCACTTGGCCTTGTTGAACCTCATGAGGTTCACATGGGCCCATTCCTCGAGCTTGTCCAGGTCCCTCTGGATGGCATCCCATCCCTCAGGCGTGTCAACCGCACCACTCATCTTGGTGTCATCTGCAAACTGGCTGAGGGTTCACTTGATCCCACTGTCTAGGTCATTGATGAAGAGATTAAAGAGTACGGGTCCCAACATGGACCCCTAAGAAACACCACTCATCACTGATCTCCATCTGGACATTGAGCCATTGACCACTACCCTCTAGATGTGACCATCCAACAAATTCGTCATCCACCAAACAGTCCACCCATCAAATCCATATCTCCCCAGTTTAGAGAGAAGACTGCTGTGGGGGACCATGTCAAAAGCCTTACAGAAGTTCAGATAGACAGCATTGGTAGGTCTTTCGCTGTCCACAGATGTAGTCACTCCATCACAGAAGGCCACTAGGTTGGTCAGGCAGTCAGGCAGGACTTACCCTTGGTGAAGCCATGCTGGCTGTCTTCAATCACCTCCCTGCCTTCCATGTGCCTTAGCATGGCTTCTAGGAGGATCTGCTCCATGATCTTCCCAGGCATAGAGGTGAGACTGACAGGTCAGTAGTTCCCAGGGTCCTCCTTCTTACACTTTTTAAAAATAGGTGCAATGTTTCCCTTTTTTTCAGTCCCCAGGGACTTTGTCTGACTGCCAGGACTTTTCCAATATCATGGAGAGTGGCTTTTGTACTACCATCATCAAATCCCTCACGGCTCCCGGGGTGTATGTTCAGGTTCCTCAGGTGGTCCCAAACCTGATCTCCTCTTACAGCAGGAGGGTTTTTGCTCCTCCAGTCCCTGTCTTGCAGGACATCTCCTCGAGAGGTGTGGGAAGAGAGAGCCAGTGAAGACTGAGGCAAAGAAGTTGTTGAGTACCTCAGCCTTCTCCTCATCCATTGTTACCAATCTGGTGGCAAAGGTTTCTGTGTACTGTTCCCAGCAGCTGAGTGTCCAACAAAAAGGACCATCACCCTGAGCCGAGTCTCACCACAAGTCTCTGCACACTCAACAGCACTTATTACAAGAGGTGAGCACTTGTGGGAGGTTTAATGTTGCTTTAGAAGCTGTACAGACACTAGTAATAATATCTGAGAGCTCTCAAAAGCAGGAATTTATAGCAGAGTTGCTCTATGGGATGACTTTTAGTATAAATAATTCTAATAAATTAACAGAACAAAAATTAATCTTGCATTTTCAAGTGCAAGTATAACCAAAGAGTGAGGAATGTGCATATTCTTGGGAAAAAAGTTGGGGACATTTTCAGTCTGAGTCCACACTGCTGTTGATCTCCTGAAGTATTTGCCATGGAATCACTAGATAAACTTGAGTTTTACAACTACATAAATGAGAGCAGGTGTCGCCTTTCCATATCCATATTTCTAAATGCAGAAGGGTATTTCTGTCTGGGATGATTCAATGTTTATTTTTACATGGTGGAGCAGAGGAGATTATTGTCATTTGCCTTGATGAAGGAGGTAGTTGTCACCTTCCCATTTTTCCATATTGAATCTTTGTTAGCAAATAACATGTCTTGAGTAAAATGAGAGTAGGAGATAATTTAAATGGGTGCCACACTTAGCCTCGGCAATGAAATTACAAAAGTGAATCAACATGAAAGCAGAATCATTTTTCTCAACAATTTAGGTAATTATGGACAAGGCAAGCATTAGTTTTTGCTGCAAAGAAACTGTACCAGTTACTCTGGTATCTTAGGGCAAAACTTCAGTTCCTTAATTAACAGATTCAGAAATATTGTGTGCGCTGGCAGATGGAAGAAATTATAAGAGGACTTGCCAAACTGGATACACTGGTGATGTGCACACCACAAAGAGGGTCTTTGCTCACAAGCTAGTGGGGTTTATTGACAGGGCTCTAAACTAGCCAAAAAAACCCATGACAAGCTGTGGGATGACATGCCAAGCTTACAGGGATGGGGTGTTAGCAGAGCCACTCAGTCTGTTGCATCAGAGAAAGACCCTCAAAGGAACTAAAGGGTGCTCCTCTGAGAATGTGACATGGCCGACAGCCCAGCTGAAGTGCCTCTACACCAATGCACGCAGCATGGGAAGCAAACAGGAGGAGCTGGAAGCCACCGTGCTTCTGGAAAGCTATGACCTGGTCACCATTACTGAAACTTGGTGGACAAATCCCATGACTGGAGTGCGGCTATCGATGGCTACAAGCTGTTCAGAAGGGACAGGTGAGGAAGGAAGGTTGGAGGTGTTGCCCTCTATTTCAAGAAATGGATGGACTGTGAAGAGCTGTCTCTGAGGAGCAGCCACGAGGAGCAGGTCAAAAGCTTATGGGTAAGAACCAGGGACCGAGGCAACAGATGGAAACTTGTGGTTGGTGTCTACTACAGGCCGTCCGATCAAGGGGAGTCTATAGACAAAGGCTTCTCACTCCAGCTACAGGAGGCGTTGCAATTGCAGGCTCTCGTCCTGCTGGGGGACTTCAACCACCACAACATCTGCTGGAGAAGTAGCACGGCAAGCTGTAGGCAGTCCAGGAGACTGGATTCAGGGATGGGACCAGGAAGGCCAAGGTGTGGCTGGAGCTGAACTTGGCAAGGGATGAAAAGAATATTAAAAAGGGCTTCTACAGGTATGTCAGCCAGAAAAGGAAGGCCAAAGAAAGCGTAACCCCTTGATGAGCAAGACTGACAGACTGGTAACAACAGATGAAGAGAAGGCTGAGGTACTGACTGATTTCTTTGCCTCAGCCTTCACTGGCAG
>NW_010545350.1:21120-21414 GCF_000687285.1 Phaethon lepturus
TGGATGGACTGCAAGATGGGGACTGGAGGAGCAAAGTCCATCCCACTGTAAGAGAAGATCAGGTTCAAGACCATCTGAGGAACCTGAACATGCACAAGGGGGTCCTGGTGGGTGAAAATCTGGATGGGAGCCAGCAATGTGCGCTCGCAGTCCAGAAGCCACCCGTGTCCTGGGCTGCCCCCAAAGCCGCGTGGCCAGCAGGGCGAGGGGGGGATTCTGCCCCTCTGCCCCGCTCTGGGGAGACCCCCCTGCAGGGCTGCGTCCAGCTCTGGAGCCCTCGGCACAGGAGAGACA